>NW_027310213.1:53439-151270 GCF_047496795.1 Chiloscyllium punctatum | reverse complement strand
TAGGCAGAGAGAGCGAGAGGGATAGGCGGAGGGAGAGAGAGATAGAGAGAGATAGGTGGAGGGTGAGAGAGAGAGAGATAGGTGGAGGGTGAGAGAGAGAGAGATAGGTGGAGGGTGAGAGAGAGAGATAGGTGGAGGGAGAGAGAGAGAGAGGCGGAGTGAGAGAGAGAGAGAGAGAGATAGACGAAGAGGGAGAGAGAGAGAGATAGGCAGAGGGAGAGAGAGAGAGAGCGAGATAGGTGGAGGGAGAGAGAGAGAGAGATAGGCGGAGGGAGAGAGAGAGAGAGATACGTGGAGGTAGAGAGAGAGAGATAGGTGGAGGGAGAGAGAGAGATAGGCGGAAGGAGAGAGAGAGTGAGAGAGAGAGATCGGCGGAGGGAGAGAGAGAGATAGGCGAGGGAGAGAGTGAGAGGGAGGGGGATAGGCGGAGGGAGAGAGAGAGATAGGAGGAGGGTGAGAGAGATAGGTGGAGAGAGAGAGATGGGTGGAGGGAGAGAGAGAGAGAAAGGTGGAGGGAGAGAGAGAGAGAGATAGAGAGAGATAGGCGGAGGGAGAGAGAGGGAGAGGTAGGCGGAGAGAGAGAGATAGGTGGAGAGAGAGAGAGATAGGTGGAGTGAGAGAGCGAGAGAGATAGGCGGAGGGAGAGACAGAGAGATAGGTGGAGGGAGAGAGAGATAGGCGGAGGGAGAGAGAGAGATAGGCGGAAGGAGAGAGAGAGTGAGAGAGAGAGATCGGCGGAGGGAGAGAGAGAAAGAGAGAGAGAGAGATAGGTGGTGGGAGAGAGAGAGAGAGATAGACGAAGGGGGAGAGAGAGAGAGAGTGAGAGAGATAGGCGGATGGAGAGAGCGAGAGAGAGAGATTGTGGAGGGAGAGAGAGATAGGCGGAGGGAGAGAGAGAGAGAGATAGGCGGAACGAGAGAGAGAGTGAGAGAGAGATCGGCGGAGGGACAGAGAGAGATAGGCAGAGGGAGAGAGAGAGAGATAGGTAGGCGGAGAGAGAGAGAGAGAGATAGGCGGAGTGAGAGAGAGAGATAGGCAGAGGGGGAGAGAGAGAGAGAGAGAGGGGGATAGGCGGGGGGGGGGAGAGAGAGAGAGAGATAGGCGGAGGGAGAGAGGGAGAGGCAGAGTGAGAGAGAGAGAGAGAGGCAGAGAGAGAGAGATAGGCAGAGAGAGAGAGAGAGAGATAGGCAGAGAGAGAGATAGGCAGAGAGAGAGAGAGAGAGATAGGCGGAGAGAGAGAGAGATAGGCGGAGAGAGAGAGAGAGAGAGAGATAGGCGGAGGGAGAAAGAGAGAGATAGACAGAGGGAGAGAGAGAGAGAGATAGGAGGAAGGAGAGAGAGAGTGAGAGAGAGATCGGCGGAGGGAGAGAGAGAGTTAGGCAGAGGGAGAGAGAGAGAGATAGGCGGAGAAGGAGAGAGAGAGAGAGATAGGCGGAGAAGGAGAGAGAGAGAGATAGGCGGAGGGAGAGAGAGGGAGATAGGTGAGGGAGAGAGTGAGAGAGAGGGAGATAGGCGGAGGGAGATAGAGAGATAGGTGGAGGGAGAGAGATAGGTGGAGGGAGAGAGAGATAGGTGGAGGGAGAGAGAGAGAGATAGAGAGAGATAGGCGGAGAGGGAGAGAGAGAGAGAAAGATAGGCGGAGATGAAGAGATAGGCGGAGGGAGAGAGAGAGAGAGATAGGCGGAGGGAGAGAGAGAGAGAGAGAATTAGGCGGAGGGAGCGACAGAGAAAGAGAGATAGGCAGAGGGAGAGAGAAATAGAGCGAGATAGGCGGAGAGGGAGAGAGAGAGAGAGATAGGCGGAGAGGGAGAGAGAGAGAGATAGGCGGAGACGGCGAGAGAGAGAGATAGGCGGAGGGAGAGAGAGAGAGAGAGAGAGATAGGCGGAGAAGGAGAGAGGGAGAGAGTGATAGGCGGAGGGAGAGAGTGAGAGAGAGACAGGCGGAGGGAGAGAGAGAGATAGGTGGAGGGAGAGAGAGAGCGATCGACAGAGGGAGAGGGAGAGAGAGAGTGAGAGAGATAGGCGGAGGGAGAGAGAGAGAGATAGGCGGAGGGAGAGAGAGATAGGCAGAGAGAGAGAGAGGGATAGGCGGAGGGAGAGAGAGATAGAGAGAGATAGGTGGAGGGTGAGAGAGAGAGAGATAGGTGGAGGGTGAGAGAGAGAGATAGGTGGAGGGAGAGAGAGAGATAGGTGGAGGGAGAGAGAGAGAGAGGCGGAGTGAGAGAGAGAGAGATGGAGTGAGAGAGAGAGATTGGCTGAGTGAGAGAGAGAGAGATAGGCGGAGGGAGAGAGAGAGAGGGATAGGCAGAGGGGGAGAGAGAGAGAGAGATAGACGAAGAGGGAGAGAGAGAGAGAAAGGCGGAGGGAGAGAGAGAGTGAGAGAGAGAGATCGGCGGAGGGAGAGAGAGAAAGAGAGAGAGAGATTGTTGGTGGGAGAGAGAGAGAGATAGACGAAGGGGGAGAGAGAGAGAGAGAGAGATAGATAGGCGGATGGAGAGAGCGAGAGAGAGAGATTGTGGAGGGAGAGAGAGAGATAGGCGGAGGGAGAGAGAGAGAGAGATAGGCGGAACAAGAGAGAGAGTGAGAGAGAGATCGGCGGAGGGACAGAGAGAGATAGGCAGAGGGAGAGAGAGAGAGATAGATAGGCGGAGAGAGAGAGAGAGAGAGATAGGCGGAGGGAGAGAGGGAGAACCAGAGTGAGTGAGAGAGAGAGAGAGAGGCAGAGAGAGAGAGATAGGCAGAGAGAGAGAGAGAGATAGGCAGAGAGAGAGAGAGATAGGCAGAGAGAGAGAGAGAGAGATAGGCGGAGAGAGAGAGAGATAGGCAGAGAACGAGAGGGATAGGCGGAGGGAGAGAGAGATAGAGAGAGATAGGTGGAGGGTGAGAGAGAGAGAGATAGGTGGAGGGTGAGAGAGAGAGAGATAGGTGGAGGGTGAGAGAGAGAGATAGGTGGAGGGAGAGAGAGAGAGAGGCGGAGTGAGAGAGAGAGAGAGAGATAGACGAAGAGGGAGAGAGAGAGAGATAGGCAGAGGGAGAGAGAGAGAGAGCGAGATAGGTGGAGGGAGAGAGAGAGAGAGATAGGCAGAGGGAGAGAGAGAGAGAGACAGGCGGAGGGAGAGAGAGAGAGAGAAAGAGATAGGCGGAGGGAGAGAGAGAGATAGGCGGAAGGAGAGAGAGAGTGAGAGAGAGAGATCGGCGGAGGGAGAGAGAGAGATAGGCGAGGGAGAGAGTGAGAGGGAGGGAGATAGGCGGAGCGAGAGAGAGAGATAGGAGGAGGGTGAGAGAGATAGGTGGAGGGAGAGAGAGAAATGGGTGGAGGGAGAGAGAGAGAGAAAGGTGGAGGGAGAGAGGGAGAGAGATAGAGAGAGATAGGCGGAGAGGGAGAGAGAGAGAGAAAGATAGGCGGAGAGAGAGAGAGATAGGCGGAGGGTGAGAGAGCGAGAGATAGGTGGAGAGAGAAAGAGAGATAGGTGGAGTGAGAGAGCGAGAGAGATAGGCAGAGGGAGAGAGAGAGAGATAGGTGGAGGGAGAGAGAGATAGGCGGAGGGAGAGAGAGAGATAGGCGGAAGGAGAGAGAAAGTGAGAGAGAGAGATCGGCGGACGGAGAGAGAGAAAGAGAGAGAGAGAGATAGGTGGTGGGAGAGAGAGAGAGATAGACGAAGGGGGAGAGAGAGAGAGAGAGATAGGCGGATGGAGAGAGCGAGAGAGAGAGATTGTGGAGGGAGAGAGAGAGATAGGCGGAGGGAGAGAGAGAGAGAGATAGGCGGAACGAGAGAGAGAGTGAGAGAGAGATCGGCGGAGGGACAGAGAGAGATAGGCAGAGGGAGAGAGAGAGAGATAGATAGGCGGAGAGAGAGAGAGAGAGATAGGCGTAGTGGGAGAGAGAGAGATAGGTGGAGGGAGAGAGAGAGATAGGTGGAGGGAGAGAGAGAGAGCGGCGGAGTGAGAGAGAGAGCGGCGGAGTGAGAGAGAGAGAGATGGAGGCAGAGAGAGAGATAGGCGGAGTGAGAGAGAGAGATAGGCAGAGGGAGAGAGAGAGAGAGAGGGATAGGCAGAGGGGGGAGAGAGAGAGAGAGATAGGTGGAGGGAGAGAGGGAGAGGCAGAGTGAGAGAGAGAGAGAGGCAGAGAGAGAGAGATAGGCAGAGAGAGAGAGAGAGATAGGCAGAGAGAGAGAGAGAGAGATAGGCGGAGAGAGAGAGAGATAGGCAGAGAGAGAGAGAGAGAGAGAGAGAGATAGGCGGAGGGAGAAAGAGAGAGATAGACAGAGGGAGAGAGAGAGAGAGAGAGATAGGCGGAAGGAGAGAGTGAGTGAGAGAGAGATCGGCGGAGGGAGAGAGAGAGGGTTATGCAGAGGGAGAGAGAGAGAGAGAGATAGGCGGAGAAGGAGAGAGAGAGAGAGAGAGATAGGCGGTGAAGGAGAGAGAGAGAGATAGGCGGAGGGAGAGAGGGAGAGATAGGTGAGGGAGAGAGTGAGAGAGAGGGAGATAGGCGGAGGGAGATAGAGAGATAGGTGGAGGGAGAGAGAGATAGGTGGAGGGAGAGAGAGAGAGATAGAGAGAGATAGGCGGAGAGGGAGAGAGAGAGAGAAAGATAGGCGGAGATGAAGAGATAGGCGGAGGGAGAGAGAGAGAGAGATAGGCGGAGGGAGAGAGAGAGAGAGAATTAGGCGGAGGGAGAGAGAGAGAGGCGGAGGGAGCGACAGAGAAAGAGAGATAGGCAGAGGAAGAGAGAGATAGAGAGAGATAGGCGGAGAGGGAGAGAGAGAGAGAGAGATAGGCGGAGAGGGAGAGAGAGAGAGAGAGATAGGCGGAGAGGGAGAGAGAGAGAGATAGGCGGAGAGGGAGAGAGAGAGAGATAGGCGGTGGGAGAGAGAGAGAGAGAGATAGGCGGAGAAGGAGAGAGGGAGAGAGTGATAGGCGGAGGGAGAGAGTGAGAGAGAGACAGGCGGAGGGAGAGAGAGAGATATGTGGAGGGAGAGAGAGAGCGATAGGCAGAGGGAGAGGGAGAGAGAGAGAGTGAGAGAGATAGGTGGAGGGAGAGAGAGAGAGATAGGCGGAGGGAGAGAGAGATAGGCACAGAGAGAGAGAGGGATAGGCGGAGGGAGAGAGAGATAGAGAGAGATAGGTGGAGGGTGAGAGAGAGAGAGATAGGTGGAGGGTGAGAGAGAGAGATAGGTGGAGGGAGAGAGAGAGATAGGTGGAGGGAGAGAGAGAGAGAGGTGGAGTGAGAGAGAGAGAGATGGAGTGAGAGAGAGAGATTGGCGGAGTGAGAGAGAGAGAGATAGGCGGAGGGAGAGAGAGAGAGGGATAGGCAGAGGGGGAGAGAGATAGGCGGAGGGAGTGAGAGAGAGTGAGAGATAGGCGGAGAGAGTTAGATAGGTGGAGAGAGAGATAGGCGGAGGGAGAGAGAGAGAGAGATAGGCGGATTGAGAGAGCGAGAGGCGGAGGGAGTGAGCGAGAGAGAGAGAGAGAGAGGCGGAGGGAGTGAGCGAGAGAGAGAGAGACAGGTAGAGGGAGAGAGAGAGATAGAGAGAGATTGGCGGAGATGGAGAGAGCGAGAGAGAGAGATAGGCGGAGGGAGAGAGAGAGAGGCGGAGGGAGTGAGCGAGAGAGAGAGAGAGAGAGAGATAGGCGGAGAGGGAGAGAGAGAGAGAGCGAGAGAGAGAGGCAGAGGGAGAGAGAGAGAGAGAGAGAAATAGGCGGAAAAGGAGAGAGGGAGAGAGATTTAGGCGGAGGGAGAGAGAGAGAGAGAGAGAGATAGGCGGAGGGAGAGAGAGAGAGGCGGAGGGAGTGAGCGAGAGAGAGAGAGAGAGACAGGTAGAGGGAGAGAGAGAGAGAGATAGAGAGAGATAGGTGGAGAGGGAGAGAGAGAGAGAGAGAGAGATAGGCAGAGGGAGAGAGAGAGAGTGGGGTAGGTGGAGGGAGAAGAGATAGGTGGAGGGAGAGAGAGAGAGAGATAGGTGGAGGGAGAGAGAGAGAGAGAGGCAGAGTGAGAGAGCGAGAGAGATAGGCGGAGGGAGAGAGAGAGATAGGCGGAGGGAGAGAGAGAGAGAGATACGCGGAGGTAGAGAGAGAGAGATAGGTGGAGGGAGAGAGAGAGATAGGCGGAAGGAGAGAGAGTGAGAGAGAGAGATCGGCGGAGGGAGAGAGAGAGATAGGTGAGGGAGAGAGTGAGAGGGAGGGAGATAGGCGGAGGGAGAGAGAGAGATAGGAGGAGGGTGAGAGAGATAGGTGGAGAGAGAGAGATGGGTGGAGGGAGAGAGAGAGAGAAAGGTGGAGGGAGAGAGAGAGAGAGATAGAGAGAGATAGGCGGAGGGAGAGAGAGAGAGAGGTAGGCGGAGAGAGAGAGATAGGTGGAGAGAGAGAGAGATAGGTGGAGTGAGAGAGCGAGAGAGATAGGCGGAGGGAGAGACAGAGAGATAGGTGGAGGGAGAGAGAGATAGGCGGAGGGAGAGAGAGAGATAGGCGGAAGGAGAGAGAGAGTGAGAGAGAGATCGGCGGAGGGAGAGAGAGAAAGAGAGAGAGAGAGATAGGTGGTGGGAGAGAGAGAGAGATAGACGAAGGGGGAGAGAGAGAGAGAGTGAGAGAGATAGGCGGATGGAGAGAGCGAGAGAGAGAGATTGTGGAGGGAGAGAGAGAGATAGGCGGAGGGAGAGAGAGAGAGAGATAGGCGGAACGAGAGAGAGAGTGAGAGAGAGATCGGCGGAGGGACAGAGAGAGATAGGCAGAGGGAGAGAGAGAGAGATAGGTAGGCGGAGAGAGAGAGAGAGAGATAGGCGGAGTGAGAGAGAGAGATAGGCAGAGGGGGAGAGAGAGAGAGAGAGGGGGGGATAGGCGGGGGGGGGAGAGAGAGAGAGAGATAGGCGGAGGGAGAGAGAGAGAGAGATAGGCGGAACGAGAGAGAGAGTGAGAGAGAGATCGGCGGAGGGACAGAGAGAGATAGGCAGAGGGAGAGAGAGAGAGATAGGTAGGCGGAGAGAGAGAGAGAGAGATAGGCGGAGTGAGAGAGAGAGATAGGCAGAGGGGGAGAGAGAGAGAGAGAGGGGGGGATAGGCGGGGGGGGGGAGAGAGAGAGAGAGATAGGCGGAGGGAGAGAGGGAGAGGCAGAGTGAGAGAGAGAGAGAGAGGCAGAGAGAGAGAGATAGGCAGAGAGAGAGAGAGAGAGATAGGCAGAGAGAGAGATAGGCAGAGAGAGAGAGAGAGAGATAGGCGGAGAGAGAGAGAGATAGGCGGAGAGAGAGAGAGAGAGAGAGATAGGCGGAGGGAGAAAGAGAGAGATAGACAGAGGGAGAGAGAGAGAGAGAGATAGGAGGAAGGAGAGAGAGAGTGAGAGAGAGATCGGCGGAGGGAGCGAGAGAGTTAGGCAGAGGGAGAGAGAGAGAGATAGGCGGAGAAGGAGAGAGAGAGAGAGATAGGCGGAGAAGGAGAGAGAGAGAGATAGGCGGAGGGAGAGAGAGAGAGATAGGTGAGGGAGAGAGTGAGAGAGAGGGAGATAGGCGGAGGGAGATAGAGAGATAGGTGGAGGGAGGGAGATAGGTGGAGGGAGAGAGAGATAGGTGGAGGGAGAGAGAGAGAGATAGAGAGAGATAGGCGGAGAGGGAGAGAGAGAGAGAAAGATAGGCGGAGATGAAGAGATAGGCGGAGGGAGAGAGAGAGAGAGATAGGCGGAGGGAGAGAGAGAGAGAGAGAATTAGGCGGAGGGAGCGACAGAGAAAGAGAGATAGGCAGAGGGAGAGAGAAATAGAGAGAGATAGGCGGAGAGGGAGAGAGAGAGAGAGATAGGCGGAGAGGGAGAGAGAGAGAGAGATAGGCGGAGACGGCGAGAGAGAGAGATAGGCGGAGGGAGAGAGAGAGAGAGAGAGAGATAGGCGGAGAAGGAGAGAGGGAGAGAGTGATAGGCGGAGGGAGAGAGTGAGAGAGAGACAGGCGGAGGGAGAGAGAGAGATAGGTGGAGGGAGAGAGAGAGCGATCGACAGAGGGAGAGGGAGAGAGAGAGAGTGAGAGAGATAGGCGGAGGGAGAGAGAGAGAGATAGGCGGAGGGAGAGAGAGATAGGCAGAGAGAGAGAGAGGGATAGGCGGAGGGAGAGAGAGATAGAGAGAGATAGGTGGAGGGTGAGAGAGAGAGAGATAGGTGGAGGGTGAGAGAGAGAGATAGGTGGAGGGAGAGAGAGAGATAGGTGGAGGGAGAGAGAGAGAGAGGCGGAGTGAGAGAGAGAGAGATGGAGTGAGAGAGAGAGATTGGCTGAGTGAGAGAGAGAGAGATAGGCGGAGGGAGAGAGAGAGAGGGATAGGCAGAGGGGGAGAGAGAGAGAGAGATAGACGAAGAGGGAGAGAGAGAGAGAAAGGCGGAGGGAGAGAGAGAGTGAGAGAGAGAGATCGGCGGAGGGAGAGAGAGAAAGAGAGAGAGAGATTGTTGGTGGGAGAGAGAGAGAGATAGACGAAGGGGGAGAGAGAGAGAGAGAGAGATAGATAGGCGGATGGAGAGAGCGAGAGAGAGAGATTGTGGAGGGAGAGAGAGAGATAGGCAGAGGGAGAGAGAGAGAGAGATAGGCGGAACAAGAGAGAGAGTGAGAGAGAGATCGGCGGAGGGACAGAGAGAGATAGGCAGAGGGAGAGAGAGAGAGATAGATAGGCGGAGAGAGAGAGAGAGAGATAGGCGGAGGGAGAGAGGGAGAACCAGAGTGAGAGAGAGAGAGAGAGGCAGAGAGAGAGAGATAGGCAGAGAGAGAGAGAGAGATAGGCAGAGAGAGAGAGAGAGAGATAGGCGGAGAGAGAGAGAGATAGGCGGAGGGAGAGAGAGAGAGAGAGAGAGAGATGGGCGGAGGGAGAAAGAGAGAGATAGACAGAGGGAGAGAGAGAGAGAGAGATAGGCGGAAGGAGAGAGAGAGAGAGATGGAGAGAGATAGGCGGAGAGGGAGACAGAGAGAGAGAGAGAGATAGGCGGAGGGAGAGAGAGAGAGATAGGCGGAGAAGGAGAGAGGGAGAGAGAGAAAGGCGGAGGGAGAGAGAGAGAGAAAGGTGGAGGGAGAGAGAGAGATAGGTAGAGGGAGAGAGAGAGATAGGTGGAGGGAGAGAGAGAGATAGGTAGACGGAGAGAGAGAGAGAGAGATAGGTGGAGGGAGAGAGAGAGCGATAGGCAGAGGGAGAGGGAGAGAGAGATGGAGAGAGATAGGCGGAGAGAGAGAGGGAGAGAGAGAGAGAAATAGGCGGAGGGGGAGAGAGAGGCAGAGAGAGAGAGATAGGCGGAGAGAGAGAGAGAGAGAGATAGGCGGGGAGAGAGAGGGAGAGAGAGAGAGATAGGCGGAGGTAGAGAGAGATAGACAGAGGGAGAGAGACAGAGAGACATAGGCGGAAGGAGAGAGAGAGTGAGAGAGAGATCAGCGGAGTGAGAGAGAGAGATACGCAGAGGGAGAGAGAGAGAGAGATAGGTGGAGTGAGAGAGAGAGATAGGCGGAGGGAGAGAGAGAGAGAGACAGGCGGAGTGAGAGAGAGAGAGAGATAGGCGGAGGGAGAGAGTGAGAGGGATAGGCAGAGGGGGAGAGAGAGAGAGAGATAGGCGGAGGGAGAGAGAGACAGGCAGAGTGAGAGAGAGAGATAGGCGGGGAGAGAGAGAGAGAGAGAGAGAGACAGGCGGAGGGAGAGAGAGAGAGAGAGAGAAAGAGATAGGCGGAGGGAGAGAGAGAGAAAGGCGGAAGGAGAGAGAGAGTGACAGAGAGAGATCGGCGGAGGGAGAGAGAGAGGCGGAGAGAGAGAGAGAGATAGGCGGAGGGAGGGAGAGAGAGAGTGACAGAGATAGATCGGCGGAGGGAGAGAGAGAGGCGGAGGGAGAGAGAGAGACAGGTGGAGGGAGAGAGAGAGAGAGAGATTTAGGCGGAGAGAGAGAGAGAGATAGGCAGAGGGAGAGAGAGAGAGATGGAGAGAGATAGGCGGAGAGGGAGACAGAGAGAGAGAGAGAGAGATAGGCGGAGGGAGAGAGAGAGAGAGATAGGCGGAGAAGGAGAGAGGGAGAGAGAGAAAGGCGGAGGGAGAGAGAGAGAGATAGGTGGAGGGAGAGAGAGAGATAGGTAGACGGAGAGAGAGAGAGAGATAGGTGGAGGGAGAGAGAGAGCGATAGGCAGAGGGAGAGGGAGAGAGAGATGGAGAGAGATAGGCGGAGAGAGAGAGGGAGAGAGAGAGAGATAGGCGGAGGGAGAGAGAGAGGCAGAGAGAGAGAGATAGGCGGAGAGAGAGAGAGAGAGAGATAGACGGAGGGAGAGAGAGAGAGAGGTAGGCGGAGGGAGAGAGAGAGCGATAGATAGGCGGAGAGAGAGAGAGAGAGATAGATAGGCGGAGAGAGAGAGAGAGAGATAGGCGTAGTGGGAGAGAGAGAGATAGGTGGAGGGAGAGAGAGAGAGATAGGCGGAGGGAGAGAGAGAGAGATAGGCGGAAGGAGACAGAGAGTGAGAGAGAGAGATCGGCGGAGGGAGAGACAGAAAGAGAGAGAGAGATCGGCGGTGGGAGAGAGAGAGAGATAGACGAAGGGGGAGAGAGATAGAGATAGGCGGAGGGGGAGGGAGTGAGACAGAGAGCGAGATAGGTGGAGGAAGAGAGAGAGAGAGAGATAGGCGGAGGGAGAGAGAGAGAGAGATAGGCGGACAGAGAGATAGAGATAGGCGGAGTGAGAGAGAGAGAGAGAGATAGGCGGAAAGAGAGACAGAGTGAGAGAGGATCGGCGCAGGGAGAGAGAGAGATAGGCGGAGTGAGAGAGAAAGAGAGATAGGCGGAGGGAGAGAGAGAGAGATAGGTGGAGGGAGAGAGAGATAGGCGGAGGGAGAGAGAGAGATAGGTGGAAGGAGAGAGAGAGAGTGAGAGAGAGAGATCGGTGGAGGGAGAGAGAGAAAGAGAGAGAGAGAGATAGGCGGTGGGAGAGAGAGAGAGATAGACGAAGGGGGAGAGAGAGAGAGAGATAGGCGGAGGGAGAGAGAGAGATAGGCGGAGAGAGAGAGAGATTTAGGCAGAGGGAGAGAGAGAGAGATATGTGGAGGGAGAGAGAGATAGGCGGAGGGAGAGAGAGATAGGCGGAAGGAGAGAGAAAGTGAGAGAGAGAGATCGGCTGAGGGAGAGAGAGAAAGAGAGAGAGAGAGAGATAGGCGGTGGGAGAGAGAGAGATAGGTGGAGGGAGAGAGAGAGATAGGTGGAGGGAGAGAGAGAGAGCGGCGGAGTGAGAGAGAGAGCGGCGGAGTGAGAGAGAGAGAGACGGAGGGAGAGAGAGAGATAGGCGGAGTGAGAGAGAGAGATAGGCAGAGGGAGAGAGAGAGAGAGAGGGATAGGCAGAGGGGGGGAGAGAGAGAGAGAGAGATAGACGGAGGGAGAGAGGGAGAGGCAGCGTGAGAGAGAGAGAGAGGCAGAGAGAGAGAGATAGGCAGAGAGAGAGAGAGAGAGATAGGCAGAGAGAGAGAGAGAGATAGGCAGAGAGAGAGAGAGTGAGAGGCAGAGAGAGAGGCGGAGAGAGAGAGAGATAGGCGGAGGGAGAGAGAGAGAGATAGGCGGAAGGAGAGAGAGAGTGAGAGAGAGATCGGCGGAGGGAGAGAGAGAGATAGGCAGAGGGAGAGAGAGAGAGAGATAGGCGGAGGGAGAGAGAGATAGGCGGAAGGAGAGAGTGAGTGAGAGAGAGAGATCGGCGGAGGGAGAGAGAGAAAGAGTGAGAGAGAGATAGGCAGTGGGAGAGAGAGAGAGATAGACGAAGGGGGAGAGAGAGAGAGATAGGCGGAGTGAGAGAAAGAGAGAAAGAGATAGGCGGAGGGAGAGAGAGTGATGGGGGTAAGGAGAGAGAGAGTGAGAGAGAGAGATCGGCGGAGGCAGAGAGAGAAAGAGAGAGAGAGATAGGCGGTGGGAGAGAGAGAGATAGACGAAGGGGGAGAGAGAGAGAGAGATAGGCGGAGGGAGAGAGAGAGAGAGAGAGAGAGCGAGACAGGTGGAGGAAGAGAGAGAGAGAGAGAGATAGGCGGAGGGAGAGAGAGAGAGAGATAGGCGGAGAGAGAGAGATAGGCGGAGTGAGAGAGAGAGAGATAGGCGGAGGGAGAGAGAGAGAGAGATAGGCGGAGAGAGAGAGATAGGCGGACGGAGAGAGAGAGAGATAGGTGGAGGGAGAGAGAGAGATAGGCGGAGGGAGAGAGAGAGAGAGATAGGCGGAGGAAGAGAGAGAGAGATAGGTGGAGGGAGAGAGAGATAGGCGAAGGTAGAGAGAGAGAGATAGGCGGAAGGAGAGAGAGAGTGAGAGAGAGAGATCGGCGGAGGGAGGAAGAGAAAGAGAGAGAGAGAGATAGGCGGTGGAAGAGAAAGAGATAGGCGAAGGGGGAGAGAGATAGAGATCGGTGGAGGGAGAGAGAGAGAGAGAGAGCGAGATAGGTGGAGGGAGAGAGAGAGAGATAGGCAGAGGGAGAGAGAGATAGGCGGAGGGAGAGAGAGAGACAGGCAGAGGGAGAGAGAGAGAGAAAGCGATAGGCGGAGGGAGAGAGAGAGATAGGCGGAAGGAGAAAGAGAGATCGGCGGAGGGAGAGATACAGAGATAGGTGAGGGAGAGAGTGAGAGAGAGGGAGATAGGCGGAGGGAGAGAGAGAGATTGATGGAGGGAGAGAGAGATAGGTGGAGGGAGAGAGAGAGATAGGTGGAGGGAGAGAGAGAGAGAAAGGCGGAGGGAGAGAGAGAGAGAGATAGAGAGAGATAGGCGGAGAAGGAGAGAGAAAGAGAAAGAGAGGCGGAGAGAGAGACAGGCGGAGAGAGAGAGATAGGTGGAGAGAGAGAGAGATAGGTGGATGGAGAGAGCGAGAGAGAGAGATTGCGGAGGGAGAAAGAGATAGATAGGCGGAGGGAGAGAGAGAGAGAGAGATAGGCGGAAAGAGAGACAGAGTGAGAGAAAGATCGGTGCAGGGAGAGAGAGAGATAGGCGGAGTGAGAGAGAGAGAGATAGGTGGAGGGAGAGAGACATAGGCGGAGGGAGAGAGAGAGATAGGTGGAAGGAGAGAGAGAGTGAGAGAGAGAGATCGGTGGAGGGAGAGAGAGAAAGAGAGAGAGAGAGAGAGGCGGTGGGAGAGAGAGAGAGATAGACGAAGGGGGAGAGAGAGAGAGAGATAGGCGGAGGGAGAGAGAGAGAGAGATAGGCAGAGAGAGAGAGATTTAGGCGGAGGGAGAGAGAGAGAGATAGGCGGAGTGAGAGAGTGAGAGAGATAGGCGGAGGGAGAGAGAGAGAGATAGGTGGAGGGAGAGAGAGATAGGTGGAGGGAGAGAGAGATAGGCGGAAGGAGAGAGAAAGTGAGAGAGAGAGATCGGCGGAGGGAGAGAGAGAAAGAGAGAGAGAGAGATAGGCGGTGGGAGAGAGAGAGAGATAGAAGAAGGGGGAGAGAGAGAGAGATAGGCGGAGGGAGAGAGAGAGAGAGAGCGAGATAGGTGGAGGGAGAGAGAGAGATAGGCGGAGTGAGAGAGCGAGAGAGATAGGCAGAGAGAGAGATAGGCGGAGTGAGAGAGAGAGAGAAAGAGATAGGCGGAGGGAGAGAGAGTGATAGGCGGAAGGAGAGAGAAAGTGAGAGAGAGAGATCGGCAGAGGGAGAGAGAGAAAGAGAGAGAGAGAGATAGGCGGTGGGAGAGAGAGAGATAGACGAAGGGGGAGAGAGAGAGAGAGATAGGCGGAGGGAGAGAGAGAGAGAGAGAGCGAGACAGGTGGAGGAAGAGAGAGAGAGAGAGATAGGCGGAGAGAGAGAGAGATAGGCGGAGAGAGAGAGAGATAGGCGGAGTGAGAGAGTGAGAGAGATAGGCGGAGGGAGAGAGAGAGAGATAGGTGGAGGGAGAGAGATTGGCGGAGGGAGAGAGAGATAGGCGGAAGGAGAGAGAAAGTGAGAGAGAGAGATCGGCGGAGGGAGAGAGAGAAAGAGAGAGAGAGAGATAGGCGGTGGGAGAGAGAGAGATAGACGAAGGGGGAGAGAGAGAGAGAGATAGGCGGAGGGAGAGAGAGAGAGAGAGAGCGAGACAGGTGGAGGAAGAGAGAGTGAGAGAGATAGGCGGAGAGAGAGAGAGAGAGATAGGTGGAGGGAGAGAGATTGGCGGAGGGAGAGAGAGATAGGCGGAAGGAGAGAGAAAGTGAGAGAGAGAGATCGGCGGAGGGAGAGAGAGAAAGAGAGAGAGAGAGATAGGCGGTGGGAGAGAAAGAGAGATAGACGAAGGGGGAGAGAGAGAGAGATAGGCGGAGTGAGAGAGCGAGAGAGATAGGCAGAGAGAGAGAGATAGGCGGAGTGAGAGAGTGAGAGAGAGAGATCGGCGGAGGGAGAGAGAGAAAGAGAGCGAGAGATAGGCGGTGGGAGAGAGAGAGAGATAGACGAAGGGGGAGAGAGATAGAGATAGGCGGAGGGAGAGGGAGTGAGAGAGAGAGGCGGAAAGAGAGACAGAGTGAGAGAGATCGGCGCAGGGAGAGAGAGAGATAGGCGGAGTGAGAGAGAAAGAGAGATAGGCGGAGGGAGAGAGAGAGAGATAGGTGGAGGGAGAGAGAGATAGGCGGAGGGAGAGAGAGAGATAGGTGGAAGGAGAGAGAGAGAGTGAGAGAGAGAGATCGGTGGAGGGAGAGAGAGAAAGAGAGAGAGAGAGATAGGCGGTGGGAGAGAGAGAGAGATAGACGAAGGGGGAGAGAGAGAGAGAGATAGGTGGAGGGAGAGAGAGAGAGAGAGAGCGAGATAGGTGGAGGGAGAGAGAGAGAGAGAGATAGGCGGAGTGAGAGATCGAGAGAGATAGGCAGAGAGAGAGAGATAGGCGGAGTGAGAGAGAGAGAGAAAGAGATAGGCGGAGGGAGAGAGAGTGATAGGCGGAAGGAGAGAGAGAGTGAGAGAGAGAGAGCGAGACAGGTGGAGGAAGAGAGAGAGAGAGAGATAGGCGGAGAGAGAGACAGATAGGCGGAGGGAGAGAGAGAGAGAGAGAGCGAGACAGGTGGAGGAAGAGAGAGAGAGAGAGATAGGCGGAGAGAGAGAGAGATAGGCGGAGGGAGAGAGAGAGAGATAGGTGGAGGGAGAGAGAGATAGGCGGAGGGAGAGAGAGATAGGCGGAAGGAGAGAGAAAGTGAGAGAGAGAGATCGGCGGAGGGAGAGAGAGAAAGAGAGAGAGAGAGATAGGCGGAGGGAGAGAGAGAGATAGGCAGAGGGAGAGAGAGAGAGAGAGAGAGATAGGCGGAGAGAGAGAGAGATAGGCGGAGTGAGAGAGAGAGATAGGCGGAGTGAGAGAGAGAGATAGGCGGAGGGAGAGAGAGATAGGCGGAAGGAGAGAGTGAGTGAGAGAGAGAGATCGGCGGAGGGAGAGAGAGAAAGAGACAGAGAGAGATAGGCGGAGTGAGAGAGCGAAAGAGATAGGCAGAGAGAGAGAGATAGGCGGAGTGAGAGAAAGAGAGAAAGAGATAGGCGGAGGGAGAGAGAGTGATAGGCGTAAGGAGAGAGAGAGTGAGAGAGAGAGATCGGCGGAGGCAGAGAGAGAAAGAGAGAGAGAGAGATAGGCGGTGGGAGAGAGAGAGATAGACGAAGGGGGAGAGAGAGAGAGAGAGAGAGCGAGACAGGTGGAGGAAGAGAGAGAGAGAGAGAGATAGGCGGAGGGAGAGAGAGAGAGAGATAGGCGGAGAGAGAGAGATAGGCGGAGTGAGAGAGAGAGAGATAGGCAGAGTGAGAGAGCGAGAGAGATAGGCGGAGGGAGAGAGAGAGAGATAGGTGGAGGGAGAGAGAGAGATAGGCGGAGGGAGAGAGAGAGAGAGATAGGCGGAGGAAGAGAGAGAGAGATAGGTGGAGGGAGAGAGAGATAGGCGAAGGTAGAGAGAGAGATAGGCGGAAGGAGAGAGAGAGTGAGAGAGAGAGATCAGCGGAGGGAGGAAGAGAAAGAGAGAGAGAGAGATAGGCGAAGGGGGAGAGTGATAGAGATCGGTGGAGGGAGAGAGAGAGAGAGAGAGAGGGAGATAGGTGGAGGGAGAGAGAGAGAGAGATAGGCAGAGGGAGAGAGAGATAGGCGGAGGGAGAGAGAGAGACAGGCAGAGGGAGAGAGAGAGAGAAAGTGATAGGCGGAGGGAGAGAGAGAGATAGGCAGAAGGAGAGAGAGAGATCGGCGGAGGGAGAGAGACAGAGATAGGTGAGGGAGAGAGTGAGAGAGAGGGAGATAGGCGGAGGGAGAGAGAGAGATTGGTGGAGGGAGAGGGAGATAGGTGGAGGGAGAGAGAGAGATAGGTGGAGGGAGAGAGAAAGTGAGAGAGAGAGATCGGCGGAGGGAGAGAGAGAAAGAGAGAGAGAGAGATAGGCGGTGGGAGAGAGAGAGATAGGCAGAGGGAGAGAGAGAGAGAGATAGGCGGAGGGAGAGAGAGAGATTGGTGGAGGGAGAGGGAGATAGGTGGAGGGAGAGAGAGAGATAGGCGGAGGGAGAGAGAGAGAGAGCGAGATAGGTGGAGGGAGAGAGAGAGATAGGCAGAGAGAGAGAGATAGGCGGAGTGAGAGAGAGAGAGAAAGAGATAGGCGGAGGGAGAGAGAGAGAGTGATAGGCGGAAGGAGAGAGAGAGTGAGAGAGAGAGATCGGCGGAGGGAGAGAGAGAAAGAGAGAGAGAGATAGGCGGTGGGAGAGAGAGATAGACGAAGGGGGCGAGAGATAGGGATAGACGGAGGGAGAGAGAGTGAGAGAGAGAGCGAGATATGTGGAGGAAGAGAGAGAGAGAGAGATAGGCGGACAGAGAGATAGAGATAGGCAGAGTGAGAGAGAGAGAGATAGGCGGAGTGAGAGAGCGAGAGAGATAGGCGGAGGGAGAGAGAGAGAGAGATAGGTGGAGGGAGATAGAGAGAGAGATAGGCGAAGGTAGAGAGAGAGAGATAGGTGGAGGAAGAGAGAGATAGGCGGAGGGAGAGAGAGAGATAGGCGGAAGGAGAGAGAGAGTGAGAGAGAGAGATCGGTGGAGGGAGGGAGAGAAAGAGAGAGAGAGAGAGATAGGCGGTGGGAGAGAGAGAGATATAGATGAAGGGGGAGAGAGAGAGAGATCAGTGGAGGGAGAGAGAGAGAGAGAGCGAGACAGGTGGAGGGAGAGAGAGAGAGATAGGCAGAGGGAGAGAGAGAGAGAGATAGGCGGAGGGAGAGAGAGAGAGAGACAGGCGGAGGGAGAGAGAGCGAAAGAGATAGGCAGAGGGAGAGAGAGAGATAGGCGGAAGGAGAGAGAGAGTGAGAGAGAGAGATCAGCAGCGGGAGAGAGAGAGATAGGCGAGGGAGAGAGTGAGAGAGAGAGAGATAGGTGGAGGGAGAGAGAGAGATAGGTGGAGGGAGAGTGAGATAGGTGGAGGGAGAGAGAGAGAGAGGTGGAGGGAGAGAGAGAGAGAAAGGCGGAGGGAGAGAGAGAGAGAGATAGAGAGAGATAGGCGGAGAGGGAGAGAGAGAGAGAAAGATAGGCGGAGAGAGAGAGATAGGTGGAGAGGGAGAGAGAGAGATAGGCAGATGGAGAGAGCGAGAGAGAGAGATTGCGGAGGGAGAGAGAGAGATAGGCGGAGGGAGAGAGAGCGAGAGAGAGATAGGCGGAAGGAGAGAGAGAGTGAGAGAGAGATCGGTAGAGGGAGAGAGAGAGATAGGCGGAGGGAGAGAGAGAGAGAGGGAGATAGGCGGAGAGAGAGAGAGAGAGATAGACGGAGTGAGAGAGTGAGAGAGATAGAGAGAGATAGGCGGAGAGGGAGAGAGAGAGAAAAAGATAGGCAGAGAGAGAGCGAGATAGGCGGAGGGTGAGAGAGAGAGGTAGGCGGAGAAAGAGAGATTGGTGGAGAGAGAGAGAGAGGTAGGCGGAGTGAGAGAGCAAGAGAGATAGGCGGAGGGAGAGAGAGAGAGATGGGTGGAGGGAGAGAGAGATAGGCGGAGGGAGAGAGAGAGATAGGCGGAAGGAGAGAGAGAGTGAGAGAGAGAGATCGGCGGAGGGAGAGAGAGAAAGAGAGAGAGAGAGATAGGCGGTGGGAGGGAGGGAGAGATAGATGAAGGGGGAGAGAGAGAGAGAGAGATAGGCGGATGGAGAGAGCGAGAGAGCGAGACAGGTGGAGGGAGAGAGAGAGAGATAGGCAGAGGGAGAGAGAGAGAGAGATAGGCGGAGAGAGAGAGAGATAGGCGGAGTGAGAGAGAGAGAGAGATAGGCGGAGTGAGAGAGAGAGATAGGCGGAGTGAGAGAGAGAGATAGGCGGAGGGAGAGAGAGATAGGCGGAAGGAGAGAGTGAGTGAGAGAGAGAGATCGGCGGAGGGAGAGAGAGAAAGAGACAGAGAGAGATAGGCGGAGTGAGAGAGCGAAAGAGATAGGCAGAGAGAGAGAGATAGGCGGAGTGAGAGAAAGAGAGAAAGAGATAGGCGGAGGGAGAGAGAGTGATAGGCGTAAGGAGAGAGAGAGTGAGAGAGAGAGATCGGCGGAGGCAGAGAGAGAAAGAGAGAGAGAGAGATAGGCGGTGGGAGAGAGAGAGATAGACGAAGGGGGAGAGAGAGAGAGAGAGAGAGCGAGACAGGTGGAGGAAGAGAGAGAGAGAGAGAGATAGGCGGAGGGAGAGAGAGAGAGAGATAGGCGGAGAGAGAGAGATAGGCGGAGTGAGAGAGAGAGAGATAGGCAGAGTGAGAGAGCGAGAGAGATAGGCGGAGGGAGAGAGAGAGAGATAGGTGGAGGGAGAGAGAGAGATAGGCGGAGGGAGAGAGAGAGAGAGATAGGCGGAGGAAGAGAGAGAGAGATAGGTGGAGGGAGAGAGAGATAGGCGAAGGTAGAGAGAGAGATAGGCGGAAGGAGAGAGAGAGTGAGAGAGAGAGATCAGCGGAGGGAGGAAGAGAAAGAGAGAGAGAGAGATAGGCGAAGGGGGAGAGTGATAGAGATCGGTGGAGGGAGAGAGACAGAGACAGAGGGAGATAGGTGGAGGGAGAGAGAGAGAGATAGGCAGAGGGAGAGAGAGATCGGCGGAGGGAGAGAGACAGAGATAGGTGAGGGAGAGAGTGAGAGAGAGGGAGATAGGCGGAGGGAGAGAGAGAGATTGGTGGAGGGAGAGAGAGATAGGTGGAGGGAGAGAGAGAGATAGGTGGAGGGAGAGAGAGAGAGAAAGGCGGAGGGAGAGAGAGAGAGATAGAGAGAGATAGGCGGAGAGGGAGAGAGAAAGAGAAAGATAGGCGGAGAGAGAGATAGGCGGAGGGAGAGAGATAGGTGGAGAGAGAGAGAGATAGGCGGATGGAGAGAGCGAGAGAGAGAGATTGCGGAGGGAGAGAGAGATAGATAGGCGGAGGGAGAGAGAGAGAGAGAGAGATAGGCGGAAAGAGAGACAGAGTGAGAGAAAGATTGGCGCACGGATAGAGAGAGATATGCGGAGTGAGAGAGAAAGAGAGATAGGCGGAGGGAGAGAGAGAGAGAGATAGGTGGAGGGAGAGAGAGATAGGCGGAGGGAGAGAGAGAGATAGGTGGAAGGAGAGAGAGAGAGTGAGAGAGAGAGATCGGTGGAGGGAGAGAGAGAAAGAGAGAGAGAGAGATAGGCGGTGGGAGAGAGAGAGAGATAGACGAAGGGGGAGAGAGAGAGAGAGATAGGCGGAGGGAGAGAGAGAGAGATAGGCGGAGGGAGAGAGAGAGAGATAGGCGAAGTGAGAGAGTGAGAGAGATAGGCGGAGGGAGAGAGAGAGACATAGGTGGAGGGAGAGAGAGATAGGCGGAGGGAGAGAGAGATAGGCGGAAGGAGAGAGAAAGTGAGAGAGAGAGATCGGCGGAGGGAGAGAGAGAAAGAGAGAGAGAGAGATAGGCGGTGGGAGAGAGAGAGAGATAGACGAAGGGGGAGAGAGAGAGAGATAGGCGGAGGGGGAGAGAGAGAGAGAGCGAGATAGGTGGAGGGAGAGAGAGAGATAGGCAGAGAGAGAGAGATAGGCGGAGTGAGAGAGAGAGAGAAAGAGATAGGCGGAGGGAGAGAGAGTGATAGGCGGAAGGAGAGAGAGAGTGAGAGAGAGAGATCGGCGGAGGGAGAGAGAGAAAGAGAGAGAGAGAGATAGGCGGTGGGAGAGAGAGAGATAGACGAAGGGGGAGAGAGAGAGAGAGATAGGCGGAGGGAGAGAGAGAGAGAGAGAGAGAGAGAGCGAGACAGGTGGAGGAAGAGAGACAGAGAGAGAGATAGGCGGAGAGAGAGAGAGATAGGCGGAGTGAGAGAGTGAGAAAGATAGGCGGAGAGAGAGAGAGAGAGATAGGTGGAGGGAGAGAGATAGGCGGAGGGAGAGAGAGATAGGCGGAAGGAGAGAGAAAGTGAGAGAGAGAGATCGGCGGAGGGAGAGAGAGAGAGAGAGATAGGTGGAGGGAGAGAGAGATAGGCGGAGGGAGAGAGAGAGAGAGATAGGCGGAGGTAGAGAGAGAGAAATAGGTGGAGGGAGAGAGAGAGATAGGCGAAGGTAGAGAGAGAGATAGGCGGAAGGAGAGAGAGAGTGAGAGAGAGAGATCGGCGGAGGGAGGAAGAGAAAGAGAGAGAGAGAGATAGGCGGTGGGAGAGAGAGAGATAGGCGAAGGGAGAGAGAGAGAGAAAGCGATAGGCAGAGGGAGAGAGAGAGATAGGCGGAAGGAGAGAGCGAGTGAGAGAGTGAGATCGGCGGAGGGAGAGAGAGAGAGATAGGCGTGGGAGAGAGTGAGAGAGAGGGAGATAGGCGGAGGGAGAGAGAGAGATAGGCGGAAGGAGAGAGAGAGTGAGAGAGAGATAGGTGGAGGGAGAGAGAGAGAGAAAGGCGAGGGAGAGAGTGAGAGAGAGGGAGATAGGTGGAGGGAGAGAGAGAGATTGGTGGAGGGAGAGAGAGATAGGTGGAGGGAGAGAGAGAGATAGGTGGAGGGAGAGAGCGAGAGAAAGGCGGAGGGAGAGAGAGAGATAGAGAGAGATAGGCGGATGGAGAGAGAGAGAGAAAGAGATAGGCAGAGGGAGAGAGAGTGATAGGCAGATGGAGAGAGCGAGAGAGAGAGATTGCGGAGGGAGAGAGAGATAGATAGGCGGAGGGAGAGAGAGAGAGAGATAGAGAGAGATAGGCGGAGAGGGAGAGAGAAAGAGAAAGATAGGCGGAGAGAGAGATAGGCGGAGGGAGAGAGATAGGTGGAGAGAGAGAGAGATAGGCGGATGGAGAGAGCGAGAGAGAGAGATTGCGGAGGGAGAGAGAGAGAGAAAGGCGAGGGAGAGAGTGAGAGAGAGGGAGATAGGTGGAGGGAGAGAGAGAGATTGGTGGAGGGAGAGAGAGATAGGTGGAGGGAGAGAGAGATAGGTGGAGGGAGAGAGAGAGAGAAAGGCGGAGGGAGAGAGAGAGATAGAGAGAGATAGGCGGATGGAGAGAGAGAGAGAAAGAGATAGGCAGAGGGAGAGAGAGTGATAGGCAGATGGAGAGAGCGAGAGAGAGAGATTGCGGAGGGAGAGAGAGATAGATAGGCGGAGGGAGAGAGAGAGAGAGATAGAGAGAGATAGGCGGAGAGGGAGAGAGAAAGAGAAAGATAGGCGGAGAGAGAGATAGGCGGAGGGAGAGAGATAGGTGGAGAGAGAGAGAGATAGGCGGATGGAGAGAGCGAGAGAGAGAGATTGCGGAGGGAGAGAGAGAGAGATAGGCGGAGGGAGAGAGAGAGAGAGAGAGATAGGCGGAAAGAGAGACAGAGTGAGAGAAAGATCGGCGCAGGGAGAGAGAGATAGGCGGAGTGACAGAGAAAGAGAGATAGGCGGAGGGAGAGAGAGAGAGATAGGTGGAGGGAGAGAGAGATAGGCGGAGGGAGAGAGAGAGATAGGTGGAAGGAGAGAGAGAGAGTGAGAGAGAGAGATCGGTGGAGGGAGAGAGAGAAAGAGAGAGAGAGAGATAGGCGGTGGGAGAGAGAGAGAGATAGACGAAGGGGGAGAGAGAGAGAGAGATAGGCGGAGGGAGAGAGAGAGAGAGAGATAGGTGGAGGGAGAGAGAGATAGGCGGAGGGAGAGAGAGAGAGAGATAGGCGGAGGTAGAGAGAGAGAAATAGGTGGAGGGAGAGAGAGAGATAGGCGAAGGTAGAGAGAGAGATAGGCGGAAGGAGAGAGAGAGTGAGAGAGAGAGATCGGCGGAGGGAGGAAGAGAAAGAGAGAGAGAGAGATAGGCGGTGGGAGAGAGAGAGATAGGCGAAGGGAGAGAGAGAGAGAAAGCGATAGGCAGAGGGAGAGAGAGAGATAGGCGGAAGGAGAGAGCGAGTGAGAGAGTGAGATCGGCGGAGGGAGAGAGAGAGAGATAGGCGTGGGAGAGAGTGAGAGAGAGGGAGATAGGCGGAGGGAGAGAGAGAGATAGGCGGAAGGAGAGAGAGAGTGAGAGAGAGAGATAGGTGGAGGGAGAGAGAGAGAGAAAGGCGAGGGAGAGAGTGAGAGAGAGGGAGATAGGTGGAGGGAGAGAGAGAGATTGGTGGAGGGAGAGAGAGATAGGTGGAGGGAGAGAGAGAGATAGGTGGAGGGAGAGAGAGAGAGAAAGGCGGAGGGAGAGAGAGAGATAGAGAGAGATAGGCGGATGGAGAGAGAGAGAGAAAGAGATAGGCAGAGGGAGAGAGAGTGATAGGCAGATGGAGAGAGCGAGAGAGAGAGATTGCGGAGGGAGAGAGAGATAGATAGGCGGAGGGAGAGAGAGAGAGAGATAGAGAGAGATAGGCGGAGAGGGAGAGAGAAAGAGAAAGATAGGCGGAGAGAGAGATAGGCGGAGGGAGAGAGATAGGTGGAGAGAGAGAGAGATAGGCGGATGGAGAGAGCGAGAGAGAGAGATTGCGGAGGGAGAGAGAGAGAGAAAGGCGAGGGAGAGAGTGAGAGAGAGGGAGATAGGTGGAGGGAGAGAGAGAGATTGGTGGAGGGAGAGAGAGATAGGTGGAGGGAGAGAGAGATAGGTGGAGGGAGAGAGAGAGAGAAAGGCGGAGGGAGAGAGAGAGATAGAGAGAGATAGGCGGATGGAGAGAGAGAGAGAAAGAGATAGGCAGAGGGAGAGAGAGTGATAGGCAGATGGAGAGAGCGAGAGAGAGAGATTGCGGAGGGAGAGAGAGATAGATAGGCGGAGGGAGAGAGAGAGAGAGATAGAGAGAGATAGGCGGAGAGGGAGAGAGAAAGAGAAAGATAGGCGGAGAGAGAGATAGGCGGAGGGAGAGAGATAGGTGGAGAGAGAGAGAGATAGGCGGATGGAGAGAGCGAGAGAGAGAGATTGCGGAGGGAGAGAGAGAGAGATAGGCGGAGGGAGAGAGAGAGAGAGAGAGATAGGCGGAAAGAGAGACAGAGTGAGAGAAAGATCGGCGCAGGGAGAGAGAGATAGGCGGGAGTGACAGAGAAAGAGAGATAGGCGGAGGGAGAGAGAGAGAGATAGGTGGAGGGAGAGAGAGATAGGCGGAGGGAGAGAGAGAGATAGGTGGAAGGAGAGAGAGAGAGTGAGAGAGAGAGATCGGTGGAGGGAGAGAGAGAAAGAGAGAGAGAGAGATAGGCGGTGGGAGAGAGAGAGAGATAGACGAAGGGGGAGAGAGAGAGAGAGAGATAGGCGGAGGAGAGAGAGAGAGAGAGATAGGCAGAGAGAGAGAGATTTAGGCGGAGGGAGAGAGAGAGAGATAGGCGGAGTGAGAGAGTGAGAGAGATAGGCGGAGGAGAGAGAGAGAGATAGGTGGAGGGAGAGAGAGATAGGCGGAGGGAGAGAGAGATAGGCGGAAGGAGAGAGAAAGTGAGAGAGAGAGATCGGCGGAGGGAGAGAGAGAAAGAGAGAGAGAGAGATAGGCGGTGGGAGAGAGAGAGAGATAGACGAAGGGGGAGAGAGAGAGAGATAGGCGGAGGGAGAGCGAGAGAGAGAGAGAGTGAGATAGGTGGAGGGAGAGAGAGAGATAGGCGGAGTGAGAGAGCGAGAGAGATAGGCAGAGAGAGAGAGATAGGCGGAGTGAGAGAGAGAGAGAAAGAGATAGGCGGAGGGAGAGAGAGAGAGAGATAGAGAGAGATAGGCGGAGAGGGAGAGAGAAAGAGAAAGATAGGCGGAGAGAGAGATAGGCGGAGGAAGAGAGATAGGTGGAGCGAGAGAGAGAGATAGGCGGAGGGAGAGAGAGTGATAGGCGGAAGGAGAGAGAGTGAGAGAGAGAGATCGGCGGAGGGAGAGAGAGAAAGAGAGAGAGATAGGCGGTGGGAGAGAGAGAGATAGACGAAGGGGGAGAGAGAGAGAGATAGGCGGAGGGAGAGAGAGAGAGAGAGAGAGAGAGAGAGCGAGACAGGTGGAGGAAGAGAGAGAGACAGAGATAGGCGGAGGGAGAGAGAGAGAGAGATAGGCGGAGAGAGAGAGATAGGCGGCGTGAGAGAGAGAGAGAGAGGCAGAGTGAGAGAGCGAGAGAGATAGGCGGAGGGAGAGAGCGAGATAGGCGGAGGGAGAGAGAGAGAGAGATACGCGGAGGTAGAGAGAGAGAGATAGGTGGAGGGAGAGAGAGAGATAGGCGGAAGGAGAGAGAGAGTGAGAGAGAGAGATCGGCGGAGGGAGAGAGAGAGATAGGCGAGGGAGAGAGTGAGAGGGAGGGAGAAAGGCGGAGGGAGAGAGAGAGATAGGAGGAGGGTGAGAGAGATAGGTGGAGGGAGAGAGAGAGATGGGTGGAGGGAGAGAGAGAGAGAAAGGTGGAGGGAGAGAGAGAGAGAGAGATAGAGAGAGATAGGCGGAGAGGGAGAGAGAGAGAGAAAGATAGGCGGAGAGAGAGAGAGAGATAGGCGGAGGGTGAGAGAGAGAGAGATAGGTGGAGAGAGAAAGAGAGATAGGTGGAGTGAGAGAGCGAGAGAGATAGGCGGAGGGAGAGAGAGAGAGATAGGTGGAGGGAGAGAGAGATAGGCGGAGGGAGAGAGAGAGATAGGCGGAAGGAGAGAGAAAGTGAGAGAGAGAGATCGGCGGACGGAGAGAGAGAAAGAGAGAGAGAGAGATTGTGAGGGAGAGAGAGAGATAGGCGGAGGGAGAGAGAGAGAGAGATAGGCGGAACGAGAGAGAGAGTGAGAGAGAGATCGGCGGAGGGACAGAGAGAGATAGGTGGAGGGAGAGAGAGATAGGCGGAGGGAGAGAGAGAGAGATAGGTGGAGGGAGAGAGAGAGAGATAGATAGGCGGAGAGAGAGAGAGAGAGATAGGCGTAGTGGGAGAGAGAGAGATAGGTGGAGGGAGAGAGAGAGATAGGTGGAGGGAGAGAGAGAGAGCGGCGGAGTGAGAGAGAGAGCGGCGGAGTGAGAGAGAGAGAGAGATGGAGGCAGAGAGAGAGATAGGCGGAGTGAGAGAGAGAGATAGGCAGAGGGAGAGAGAGAGAGAGAGGGATAGGCAGAGGGGGGGAGAGAGAGAGAGATATAGGCGGAGGGAGAGAGGGAGAGGCAGAGTGAGAGAGAGAGAGAGGCAGAGAGAGAGAGATAGGCAGAGAGAGAGAGAGATAGGCAGAGAGAGAGAGAGAGAGATAGGCGGAGAGAGAGAGAGATAGGCAGAGAGAGAGAGAGAGAGAGAGAGATAGGCGGAGGGAGAAAGAGAGAGATAGACAGAGGGAGAGAGAGAGAGAGAGATAGGCGGAAGGAGAGAGAGAGTGAGAGAGAGATCGGCGGAGGGAGAGAGAGAGAGTTATGCAGAGGGAGAGAGAGAGAGATAGGCGGAGAAGGAGAGAGAGAGAGAGAGATAGGCGGAGAAGGAGAGAGAGAGAGATAGGCGGAGGGAGAGAGAGAGAGATAGGTGAGGGAGAGAGTGAGAGAGAGGGAGATAGGCGGAGGGAGATAGAGAGATAGGTGGAGGGAGAGAGAGATAGGTGGAGGGAGAGAGAGAGAGATAGAGAGAGATAGGCGGAGAGGGAGAGAGAGAGAGAAAGATAGGCGGAGATGAAGAGATAGGCGGAGGGAGAGAGAGAGAGAGATAGGCGGAGGGAGAGAGAGAGAGAGAGAATTAGGCGGAGGGAGAGGGAGAGAGAGAGAGTGAGAGAGATAGGTGGAGGGAGAGAGAGAGAGATAGGCGGAGGGAGAGAGAGATAGGCACAGAGAGAGAGAGGGATAGGCGGAGGGGAGAGAGAGATAGAGAGAGATAGGTGGAGGGTGAGAGAGAGAGAGATAGGTGGAGGGTGAGAGAGAGAGATAGGTGGAGGGAGAGAGAGAGATAGGTGGAGGGAGGAGAGAGAGAGAGGTGGAGTGAGAGAGAGAGAGATGGAGTGAGAGAGGGAGATTGGCGGAGTGAGAGAGAGAGAGATAGGCGGAGGGAGAGAGAGAGAGGGATAGGCAGAGGGGGAGAGAGATAGGCGGAGGGAGAGAGAGAGAGAGAGAGATAGGCGGAGAGAGATAGATAGGTGGAGAGAGAGAGATAGGTGGAGAGAGAGAGATAGGCGGAGGGAGAGAGAGAGAGAGATAGGCGGATTGAGAGAGCGAGAGGCGGAGGGAGTGAGCGAGAGAGAGAGGCGGAGGGAGTGAGCGAGAGAGAGAGAGACAGGTAGAGGGAGAGAGAGAGAGATAGAGAGAGATTGGCGGAGAGGGAGAGAGCGAGAGAGAGAGATAGGCGGAGGGAGAGAGAGAGAGGCGGAGGGAGTGAGCGAGAGAGAGAGAGAGAGAGAGAGATAGGCGGAGAGGGAGAGAGAGAGAGAGACAGAGGGAGAGAGAGAGAGAGAGAGAGATAGGCGGAAAAGGAGAGAGGGAGAGAGATTTAGGCGGAGGGAGAGAGAGAGAGAGAGATAGGCGGAGGGAGAGAGAGAGACGGAGGGAGAGAGAGAGAGAGATAGAGAGAGATAGGTGGAGAGGGAGAGAGAGAGAGAGAGATAGGCAGAGGGAGAGAGAGAGAGTGTGGTAGGTGGAGGGAGAAGAGATAGGTGGAGGGAGAGAGAGAGAGAGATAGGTGGAGGGAGAGAGAGAGAGAGAGATAGGCAGAGGGAGAGAGAGAGCGATAGGCAGAAGGAGAGGGAGAGAGGGAGTGAGAGAGATAGGCGGAGGGAGAGAGAGAGAGATAGGCGGAGGGAGAGAGAGATAGAGAGAGAGATAGGCAGAGGGAGAGAGAGAGATAGGTGGAGGGAGAGAGAGAGAGGCGGAGTGAGGGAGAGACACGGAGTGAGAGAGAGAGAGATAGGCAGAGTGAGAGAGAGAGAGTTGGCGGAGGGAGAGAGAGAGAGAGGCAGAATGTGAGAGAGAGAGAGAGGCAGAGAGAGAGACAGAGATAGGCGGAGAGAGAGAGATAGGCGGAGAGAGAGAGAGAGAGAGAGAGGCGGAGGGAGAGAGAGGGATAGGCGGAGGGAGAGAGAGGGATAGGCGGAGGAAGAGAGAGATAGAGAGAGATAGGCAGAACGAGAGAGAGAGTGAGAGAGAGATCGGCGGAGGGACAGAGAGAGATAGGCAGAGGGAGAGAGAGAGATAGATAGGCGGAGAGAGAGAGAGAGAGAGAGAGAGAGAAAGATAGAGAGAGATAGGCGGAGAGGGAGAGAGAGAAAGATAGGCGGAGAGAGAGAGAGATAGGCGGAGGGAGAGAGAGAGAGAGGTAGGCGGAGAGAGAGAGATAGGTGGAGAGAGAGAGATAGGTGGAGTGAGAGAGCGAGAGAGATAGGCGGAGGGAGAGAGAGAGAGATAGGTGGAGGGAGAGAGAGATAGGTGGAGGGAGAGAGAGAGATAGGCGGATGGAGAGAGATTGAGAGAGAGAGATCGGCGGAGGGAGAGAGAGAAAAAGAGAGAGAGAGATAGGTGGTGGGAGAGAGAGAGATAGACGAAGGGGGAGAGAGAGAGAGAGTGAGAGAGAGATAGGCGGATGGAGAGAGCGAGAGAGAGAGATTGTGGAGGGAGAGAGAGAGATAGGCAGAGCGAGAGAGAGAGAGAGATAGGCGGAAAGAGAGAGAGAGTGAGAGAGAGATCGGCGGAGGGACAGAGAGAGATAGGCAGAGGGAGAGAGAGAGAGATAGATAGGCGGAGAGAGAGAGAGAGAGATAGGCGTAGTGGGAGAGAGAGAGATAGGTGGAGGGAGAGAGAGAGATAGGTGGAGGGAGAGAGAGAGAGCGGCGGAGTGAGAGAGAGAGCGGCGGAGTGAGAGAGAGAGAGAGACGGAGGGAGAGAGAGAGATAGGCGGAGTGAGAGAGAGAGATAGGCAGAGGGAGAGAGAGAGAGGGATAGGCAGAGGGGGGGAGAGAGAGAGAGAGAGATAGGCGGAGGGAGAGAGGGAGAGGCAGAGTGAGAGAGAGAGAGAGGCAGAGAGAGAGAGATAGGCAGAGAGAGAGAGAGAGAGAGATAGGCAGAGAGAGAGAGAGATAGGCAGAGAGAGAGAGAGAGAGATAGGCGGAGAGAGAGAGAGAGAGAGAGAGATAGGCGGAGGGAGAAAGAGAGAGATAGACAGAGGGAGAGAGAGAGAGAGAGATAGGCGGAAGGAGAGAGAGAGTGAGAGAGAGATCGGCGGAGGGAGAGAGAGAGTTAGGCAGAGGGAGAGAGAGAGAGATAGGCGGAGAAGGAGAGAGAGAGAGAGATAGGCGGAGAAGGAGAGAGAGGGAGATAGGCGGAGGGAGAGAGAGAGAGATAGGTGAGGGAGAGAGTGAGAGAGAGGGAGATAGGCGGAGGGAGATAGAGAGATAGGTGGAGGGAGAGAGAGATAGGTGGAGGGAGAGAGAGATAGGTGGAGGGAGAGAGAGAGTGAGAGAGAGATCGGCGGAGGGAGAGAGAGAGTTAGGCAGAGGGAGAGAGAGAGAGATAGGCGGAGAAGGAGAGAGAGAGAGATAGGCGGAGAAGGAGAGAGAGAGATAGGCGGAGGGAGAGAGAGAGAGATAGGTGAGGGAGAGAGTGAGAGAGAGGGAGATAGGCGGAGGGAGATAGAGAGATAGGTGGAGGGAGAGAGAGATAGGTGGAGGGAGAGAGAGATAGGTGGAGGGAGAGAGAGAGAGATAGGTGAGGGAGAGAGTGAGAGAGAGGGAGATAGGCGGAGGGAGATAGAGAGATAGGTGGAGAGAGAGAGAGATAGGTGGAGGGAGAGAGAGATAGGTGGAGGGAGAGAGAGAGAGATAGAGAGAGATAGGCAGAGAGGGAGAGAGAGAGAGAAAGATAGGCGGAGATGAAGAGATAGGCGGAGGGAGAGAGAGAGAGAGAGATAGGCGGAGGGAGAGAGAGAGAGAATTAGGCGGAGGGAGAGAGAGAGAGGCGGAGGGAGCGACAGAGAAAGAGAGATAGGCAGAGGGAGAGAGAAATAGAGAGAGATAGGCGGAGAGGGAGAGAGAGAGAGATAGGCGGAGAGGGAGAGAGAGAGAGAGATAGGCGGAGAGGGAGAGAGAGAGAGATAGGCGGAGGGAGAGAGAGAGAGAGAGAGATAGGTGGAGAAGGAGAGAGGGAGAGAGTGATAGGCGGAGGGAGAGAGTGAGAGAGAGACAGGCGGAGGGAGAGAGAGAGATAGGTGGAGGGAGAGAGAGAGCGATAGGCAGAGGGAGAGGGAGAGAGACAGAGTGAGAGAGATAGGCGGAGGGAGAGAGAGAGAGATAGGCGGAGGGAGAGAGAGATAGGCAGAGAGAGAGAGAGGGATAGGCGGAGGGAGAGAGAGATAGAGAGAGATAGGTGGAGGGTGAGAGAGAGAGAGATAGGTGGAGGGTGAGAGAGAGAGAGATAGGTGGAGGGAGAGAGAGAGATAGGTGGAGGGAGAGAGAGAGAGAGGCGGAGTGAGAGTTAGAGAAATGGAGTGAGAGAGAGAGATAGGCGGAGTGAGAGAGAGAGAGATAGGTGGAGGGAGAGAGAGAGAGGGATAGGCAGAGGGGGAGAGAGAGAGAGAGATAGACGAAGAGGAAGAGAGAGATAGGCAGAGGGAGAGAGAGAGAGAGCGAGATAGGTGGAGGGAGAGAGAGAGATAGGCAGAGGGAGAGAGAGAGAGACAGGCGGAGGGAGAGAGAGAGAAAAAGAGATAGGTGGAGGGAGAGAGAGAGATAGGCGGAAGGAGAGAGAGAGTGAGAGAGAGAGATCGGCGGAGGGAGAGAGAGAGATAGGCGAGGGAGAGAGTGAGAGAGAGCGAGATAGGCGGAGGGAGAGAGAGAGATCGGAGGAGGGTGAGAGAGATAGGTGGAGGGAGAGAGAGAGATGGGTGGAGGGAGAGAGAGAGAGAAAGGCGGAGGGAGAGAGAGAGAGAGAGAGAGATAGAGAGAGATAGGCGGAGAGGGAGAGAGAGAGAGAAAGATAGGCGGAGAGAGGGAGAGATAGGCGGAGGGAGAGAGAGAGGTAGGCAGAGAGAGAGAGATAGGTGGAGAGAGAAAGAGAGATAGGTGGAGTGAGAGAGCGAGAGAGATAGGCGGAGGGAGAGAGAGAGAGATAGGTGGAGGGAGAGAGCGATAGGCGGAGGGAGAGAGAGAGTGAGAGAGAGAGATCGGCGGAGGGAGAGAGAGAAAGAGAGAGAGAGAGATAGGTGGTGGGAGAGAGAGAGAGATAGACGAAGGGGGGGGAGAGAGAGAGAGAGAGAGAGATAGGTGGTGGGAGAGAGAGAGAGAGATAGACGAAGGGGGAGAGAGAGAGAGAGAGAGAGATAGGCGGATGGAGAGAGCGAGAGAGAGAGATTGTGGAGGGAGAGAGAGAGATAGGCGGAGCGAGAGAGAGAGAGAGATAGGCGGAACGAGAGAGAGAGTGAGAGAGAGATCGGCGGAGGGACAGAGATAGATAGGCAGAGGGAGAGAGAGAGAGATAGGCGGAGGGAGAGAGAGAGAGAGAGATAGGTGGAGAAGGAGAGAGGGAGAGAGTGATAGGCGGAGGGAGAGAGTGAGAGAGAGACAGGCGGAGGGAGAGAGAGAGATAGGTGGAGGGAGAGAGAGAGCGATAGGCAGAGGGAGAGGGAGAGAGACAGAGTGAGAGAGATAGGCGGAGGGAGAGAGAGAGAGATAGGCGGAGGGAGAGAGAGATAGGCAGAGAGAGAGAGAGGGATAGGCGGAGGGAGAGAGAGATAGAGAGAGATAGGTGGTGGGTGAGAGAGAGAGAGATAGGTGGAGGGTGAGAGAGAGAGAGATAGGTGGAGGGAGAGAGAGAGATAGGTGGAGGGAGAGAGAGAGAGAGGCGGAGTGAGAGTTAGAGAAATGGAGTGAGAGAGAGAGATAGGCGGAGTGAGAGAGAGAGAGATAGGTGGAGGGAGAGAGAGAGAGGGATAGGCAGAGGGGGAGAGAGAGAGAGAGATAGACGAAGAGGAAGAGAGAGATAGGCAGAGGGAGAGAGAGAGAGCGAGATAGGTGGAGGGAGAGAGAGAGATAGGCAGAGGGAGAGAGAGAGAGATAGGCGGAGGGACAGAGAGAGAGAGAGACAGGCGGAGGGAGAGAGAGAGAAAAAGAGATAGGCGGAGGGAGAGAGAGAGATAGGCGGAAGGAGAGAGAGAGTGAGAGAGAGAGATCGGCGGAGGGAGAGAGAGAGATAGGCGAGGGAGAGAGTGAGAGAGAGCGAGATAGGCGGAGGGAGAGAGAGAGATCGGAGGAGGGTGAGAGAGATAGGTGGAGGGAGAGAGAGAGATGGGTGGAGGGAGAGAGAGAGAGAGAGAGAGATAGAGAGAGATAGGCGGAGAGGGAGAGAGAGAGAGAAAGATAGGCGGAGAGAGGGAGAGATAGGCGGAGGGAGAGAGAGAGAGAGAGGTAGGCAGAGAGAGAGAGATAGGTGGAGAGAGAAAGAGAGATAGGTGGAGTGAGAGAGCGAGAGAGATAGGCGGAGGGAGAGAGAGAGAGATAGGTGGAGGGAGAGAGCGATAGGCGGAGGGAGAGAGAGAGTGAGAGAGAGAGATCGGCGGAGGGAGAGAGAGAAAGAGAGAGAGAGAGATAGGTGGTGGGAGAGAGAGAGAGATAGACGAAGGGGGGGAGAGAGAGAGAGAGAGAGAGATAGGTGGTGGGAGAGAGAGAGAGAGAGATAGACGAAGGGGGAGAGAGAGAGAGAGAGAGATAGGCGGATGGAGAGAGCGAGAGAGAGAGATTGTGGAGGGAGAGAGAGAGATAGGCGGAGCGAGAGAGAGAGAGAGAGATAGGCGGAACGAGAGAGAGAGTGAGAGAGAGATCGGCGGAGGGACAGAGATAGATAGGCAGAGGGAGAGAGAGAGAGATAGATAGGCGGAGAGAGAGAGAGAGAGATAGGCGTAGTGGGAGAGAGAGAGATAGGTGGAGGGAGAGAGAGAGATAGGTGGAGGGAGAGAGAGAGAGCGGCGGAGTGAGAGAGAGAGCGGCGGAGTGAGAGAGAGAGAGACGGAGGGAGAGAGAGAGATAGGCGGAGTGAGAGAGAGAGATAGGCAGAGGGAGAGAGAGAGAGAGAGGGATAGGCAGAGGGGGGGAGAGAGAGAGAGAGTGATAGGCGGAGGGAGAGAGGGAGAGGCAGAGTGAGAGAGAGAGAGAGGCAGAGAGAGAGAGATAGGCAGAGAGAGAGAGAGAGAGATAAGCAGAGAGAGAGAGAGATAGGCGGAGAGAGAGAGAGAGAGAGAGATAGGCGGAGGGAGAAAGAGAGAGATAGGCAGAGCGAGAGAGAGAGAGAGATAGGCGGAAAGAGAGAGAGAGTGAGAGAGAGATCGGCGGAGGGACAGAGAGAGATAGGCAGAGGGAGAGAGAGAGAGATAGATAGGCGGAGAGAGAGAGAGAGAGATAGGCGTAGTGGGAGAGAGAGAGATAGGTGGAGGGAGAGAGAGAGATAGGTGGAGGGAGAGAGAGAGAGCGGCGGAGTGAGAGAGAGAGCGGCGGAGTGAGAGAGAGAGAGAGACGGAGGGAGAGAGAGAGATAGGCGGAGTGAGAGAGAGAGATAGGCAGAGGGAGAGAGAGAGAGGGATAGGCAGAGGGGGGAGAGAGAGAGAGAGAGATAGGCGGAGGGAGAGAGGGAGAGGCAGAGTGAGAGAGAGAGAGAGGCAGAGAGAGAGAGATAGGCAGAGAGAGAGAGAGAGAGATAGGCAGAGAGAGAGAGAGATAGGCAGAGAGAGAGAGAGAGATAGGCGGAGAGAGAGAGAGAGAGAGAGAGATAGGCGGAGGGAGAAAGAGAGAGATAGACAGAGGGAGAGAGAGAGAGAGAGATAGGCGGAAGGAGAGAGAGAGTGAGAGAGAGATCGGCGGAGGGAGAGAGAGAGTTAGGCAGAGGGAGAGAGAGAGAGATAGGCGGAGAAGGAGAGAGAGAGAGAGATAGGCGGAGAAGGAGAGAGAGAGAGATAGGCGGAGGGAGAGAGAGAGAGATAGGTGAGGGAGAGAGTGAGAGAGAGGGAGATAGGCGGAGGGAGATAGAGAGATAGGTGGAGGGAGAGAGAGAGAGATAGGTGAGGGAGAGAGTGAGAGAGAGGGAGATAGGCGGAGGGAGATAGAGAGATAGGTGGAGGGAGAGAGAGATAGGTGGAGGGAGAGAGAGATAGGTGGAGGGAGAGAGAGAGAGATAGAGAGAGATAGGCAGAGAGGGAGAGAGAGAGAGAAAGATAGGCGGAGATGAAGAGATAGGCGGAGGGAGAGAGAGAGAGAGAGATAGGCGGAGGGAGAGAGAGAGAGAGAGAATTAGGCGGAGGGAGAGAGAGAGAGGCGGAGGGAGCGACAGAGAAAGAGAGATAGGCAGAGGGAGAGAGAAATAGAGAGAGATAGGCGGAGAGGGAGAGAGAGAGATCGGCGGAGAGGGAGAGAGAGAGAGAGATAGGCGGAGAGGGAGAGAGAGAGAGATAGGCGGAGGGAGAGAGAGAGAGATAGGCGGAGAAGGAGAGAGGGAGAGAGTGATAGGCGGAGGGAGAGAGTGAGAGAGAGACAGGCGGAGGGAGAGAGAGAGATAGGTGGAGGGAGAGAGAGAGCGATAGGCAGAGGGAGAGGGAGAGAGACAGAGTGAGAGAGATAGGCGGAGGGAGAGAGAGAGAGATAGGCGGAGGGAGAGAGAGATAGGCAGAGAGAGAGAGAGGGATAGGCGGAGGGAGAGAGAGATAGAGAGAGATAGGTGGAGGGTGAGAGAGAGAGAGATAGGTGGAGGGTGAGAGAGAGAGAGATAGGTGGAGGGAGAGAGAGAGATAGGTGGAGGGAGAGAGAGAGAGAGGCGGAGTGAGAGTTAGAGAAATGGAGTGAGAGAGAGAGAGATAGGTGGAGGGAGAGAGAGAGAGGGATAGGCAGAGGGGGAGAGAGAGAGAGAGATAGACGAAGAGGAAGAGAGAGATAGGCAGAGGGAGAGAGAGAGAGAGCGAGATAGGTGGAGGGAGAGAGAGAGATAGGCAGAGGGAGAGAGAGAGAGATAGGCGGAGGGACAGAGAGAGAGAGAGACAGGCGGAGGGAGAGAGAGAGAAAAAGAGATAGGCGGAGGGAGAGAGAGAGATAGGCGGAAGGAGAGAGAGAGTGAGAGAGAGAGATCGGCGGAGGGAGAGAGAGAGAGAGAGCGAGATAGGCGGAGGGAGAGAGAGAGATCGGAGGAGGGTGAGAGAGATAGGTGGAGGGAGAGAGAGAGATGGGTGGAGGGAGAGAGAGAGAGAAAGGCGGAGGGAGAGAGAGAGAGAGAGAGAGAGATAGAGAGAGATAGGCGGAGAGGGAGAGAGAGAGAGAAAGATAGGCGGAGAGAGGGAGAGATAGGCGGAGGGAGAGAGAGAGAGAGAGGTAGGCAGAGAGAGAGAGATAGGTGGAGAGAGAAAGAGAGATAGGTGGAGTGAGAGAGCGAGAGAGATAGGCGGAGGGAGAGAGAGAGAGATAGGTGGAGGGAGAGAGCGATAGGCGGAGGGAGAGAGAGAGTGAGAGAGAGAGATCGGCGGAGGGAGAGAGAGAAAGAGAGAGAGAGAGATAGGTGGTGGGAGAGAGAGAGAGATAGACGAAGGGGGGGGAGAGAGAGAGAGAGAGAGAGATAGGTGGTGGGAGAGAGAGAGAGAGATAGACGAAGGGGGGAGAGAGAGAGAGAGAGAGAGATAGGCGGATGGAGAGAGCGAGAGAGAGAGATTGTGGAGGGAGAGAGAGAGATAGGCGGAGCGAGAGAGAGAGAGAGAGATAGGCGGAACGAGAGAGAGAGTGAGAGAGAGATCGGCGGCGGGACAGAGATAGATAGGCAGAGGGAGAGAGAGAGAGATAGATAGGCGGAGAGAGAGAGAGAGAGATAGGCGTAGTGGGAGAGAGAGAGATAGGTGGAGGGAGAGAGAGAGATAGGTGGAGGGAGAGAGAGAGAGCGGCGGAGTGAGAGAGAGAGCGGCGGAGTGAGAGAGAGAGAGACGGAGGGAGAGAGAGAGATAGGCGGAGTGAGAGAGAGAGATAGGCAGAGGGAGAGAGAGAGAGAGAGGGATAGGCAGAGGGGGGGAGAGAGAGAGAGAGTGATAGGCGGAGGGAGAGAGGGAGAGGCAGAGAGAGAGAGAGAGATAGGCAGAGAGAGAGAGAGAGAGAGATAGGCAGAGAGAGAGAGAGATAGGCAGAGAGAGAGAGAGAGAGATAGGCGGAGAGAGAGAGAGATAGGCGGAGAGAGAGAGAGAGAGAGAGAGATAGGCGGAGGGAGAAAGAGAGAGATAGACAGAGGGAGAGAGAGAGAGAGAGATAGGCGGAAGGAGAGAGAGAGTGAGAGAGAGATCGGCGGAGGGAGAGAGAGAGTTAGTCAGAGGAGAGAGAGAGAGAGATAGGCGGAGAAGGAGAGAGAGAGAGAGAGATAGGCGGAGAAGGAGAGAGAGAGAGATAGGCGGAGGGAGAGAGAGAGAGATAGGTGAGGGAGAGAGTGAGAGAGAGGGAGATAGGCGGAGGGAGATAGAGAGATAGGTGGAGGGAGAGAGAGATAGGTGGAGGGAGAGAGAGATAGGTGGAGGGAGAGAGAGAGAGATAGAGAGAGATAGGCAGAGAGGGAGAGAGAGAGAGAAAGATAGGCGGAGATGAAGAGATAGGCGGAGGGAGAGAGAGAGAGAGATAGGCGGAGGGAGAGAGAGAGAGAGAGAATTAGGCGGAGGGAGAGAGAGAGGCGGAGGGAGCGACAGAGAAAGAGAGATAGGCAGAGGGAGAGAGAAATAGAGAGAGATATGCGGAGAGGGAGAGAGAGAGAGATAGGCGGAAGGAGAGAGAGAGAGAGAGATAGGCAGAGAAGGAGAGAGGGAGAGAGTGATAGGCGGAGGGAGAGAGTGACAGAGAGACAGGCGGAGGGAGAGAGAGAGATAGGTGGAGGGAGAGAGAGAGCGATAGGCAGAGGGAGAGGGAGAGAGAGAGAGTGAGAGAGTTAGGCGGAGGGAGAGAGAGAGAGATAGGCGGAGGGAGAGAGAGATAGGCAGAGAGAGAGAGAGGGATAGGCGGAGGGAGAGAGAGATAGAGAGAGATAGGTGGAGGGTGAGAGAGAGAGAGATAGGTGGAGGGTGAGAGAGAGAGATCGGCGGAGGGAGGAAGAGAAAGAGAGAGAGAGAGATAGGCGGTGGGAGAGAGAGAGATAGGCGAAGGGAGAGAGAGAGAGAAAGCGATAGGCAGAGGGAGAGAGAGAGATAGGCGGAAGGAGAGAGCGAGTGAGAGAGTGAGATCGGCGGAGGGAGAGAGAGAGAGATAGGCGAGGGAGAGAGTGAGAGAGAGGGAGATAGGCGGAGGGAGAGAGAGAGATAGGCGGAAGGAGAGAGAGAGTGAGAGAGAGAGATAGGTGGAGGGAGAGAGAGAGAGAAAGGCGAGGGAGAGAGTGAGAGAGAGGGAGATAGGTGGAGGGAGAGAGAGAGATTGGTGGAGGGAGAGAGAGATAGGTGGAGGGAGAGAGAGAGATAGGTGGAGGGAGAGAGAGAGAGAAAGGCGGAGGGAGAGAGAGAGATAGAGAGAGATAGGCGGATGGAGAGAGAGAGAGAAAGAGATAGGCAGAGGGAGAGAGAGTGATAGGCAGATGGAGAGAGCGAGAGAGAGAGATTGCGGAGGGAGAGAGAGATAGATAGGCGGAGGGAGAGAGAGAGAGAGATAGAGAGAGATAGGCGGAGAGGGAGAGAGAAAGAGAAAGATAGGCGGAGAGAGAGATAGGCGGAGGGAGAGAGATAGGTGGAGAGAGAGAGAGATAGGCGGATGGAGAGAGCGAGAGAGAGAGATTGCGGAGGGAGAGAGAGAGAGAAAGGCGAGGGAGAGAGTGAGAAAGAGGGAGATAGGTGGAGGGAGAGAGAGAGATTGGTGGAGGGAGAGAGAGATAGGTGGAGGGAGAGAGAGAGATAGGTGGAGGGAGAGAGAGAGAGAAAGGCGGAGGGAGAGAGAGAGATAGAGAGAGATAGGCGGATGGAGAGAGAGAGAGAAAGAGATAGGCAGAGGGAGAGAGAGTGATAGGCAGATGGAGAGAGCGAGAGAGAGAGATTGCGGAGGGAGAGAGAGATAGATAGGCGGAGGGAGAGAGAGAGAGAGATAGAGAGAGATAGGCGGAGAGGGAGAGAGAAAGAGAAAGATAGGCGGAGAGAGAGATAGGCGGAGGGAGAGAGATAGGTGGAGAGAGAGAGAGATAGGCGGATGGAGAGAGCGAGAGAGAGAGATTGCGGAGGGAGAGAGAGATAGATAGGCGGAGGGAGAGAGAGGGAGAGAGAGATAGGCGGAAAGAGAGACAGAGTGAGAGAAAGATCGGCGCAGGGAGAGAGTGATAGGCGGAGTGACAGAGAAAGAGAGATAGGCGGAGGGAGAGAGAGAGAGATAGGTGGAGGGAGAGAGAGATAGGCGGAGGGAGAGAGAGAGATAGGTGGAAGGAGAGAGAGAGAGTGAGAGAGAGAGATCAGTGGAGGGAGAGAGAGAAAGAGAGAGAGAGAGATAGGCGGTGGGAGAGAGAGAGAGATAGACGAAGGGGGAGAGAGAGAGAGAGATAGGCGGAGGGAGAGAGAGAGAGAGAGATAGGCAGAGAGAGAGAGATTTAGGCGGAGGGAGAGAGAGAGAGATAGGCGGAGTGAGAGAGTGAGAGAGATAGGCGGAGGGAGAGAGAGAGAGATAGGTGGAGGGAGAGAGAGATAGGCGGAGGGAGAGAGAGATAGGCGGAAGGAGAGAGAAAGTGAGAGAGAGAGATCGGCGGAGGGAGAGAGAGAAAGAGAGAGAGAGAGATAGGCGGTGGGAGAGAGAGAGAGATAGACGAAGGGGGAGAGAGAGAGAGATAGGCGGAGGGAGAGCGAGAGAGAGAGAGAGTGAGATAGGTGGAGGGAGAGAGAGAGATAGGCGGAGTGAGAGAGCGAGAGAGATAGGCAGAGAGAGAGAGATAGGCGGAGTGAGAGAGAGAGAGAAAGAGATAGGCGGAGGGAGAGAGAGAGAGAGATAGAGAGAGATAGGCGGAGAGGGAGAGAGAAAGAGAAAGATAGGCGGAGAGAGAGATAGGCGGAGGAAGAGAGACAGGTGGAGCGAGAGAGAGAGATAGGCGGAGGGAGAGAGAGTGATAGGCGGAAGGAGAGAGAGAGTGAGAGAGAGAGATCGGCGGAGGGAGAGAGAGAAAGAGAGAGAGATAGGCGGTGGGAGAGAGAGAGATAGACGAAGGGGGAGAGAGAGAGATATAGGCGGAGGGAGAGAGAGAGAGAGAGAGAGAGAGAGAGCGAGACAGGTGGAGGAAGAGAGAGAGACAGAGATAGGCGGAGAGAGAGAGATAGGCGGCGTGAGAGAGAGAGAGAGAGGCAGAGTGAGAGAGCGAGAGAGATAGGCGGAGGGAGAGAGCGAGATAGGCGGAGGGAGAGAGAGAGACAGAGATAGGCGGAGGGAGAGAGAGAGAGAGATAGGCGGAGAGAGAGAGATAGGCGGCGTGAGAGAGAGAGAGAGAGGCAGAGTGAGAGAGCGAGAGAGATAGGCGGAGGGAGAGAGCGAGATAGGCGGAGGGAGAGAGAGAGAGAGATACGCGGAGGTAGAGAGAGAGAGATAGGTGGAGGGAGAGAGAGAGATAGGCGGAAGGAGAGAGAGAGTGAGAGAGAGAGATCGGCGGAGGGAGAGAGAGAGATAGGCGAGGGAGAGAGTGAGAGGGAGGGAGAAAGGCGGAGGGAGAGAGAGAGATAGGAGGAGGGTGAGAGAGATAGGTGGAGGGAGAGAGAGAGATGGGTGGAGGGAGAGAGAGAGAGAAAGGCGGAGGGAGAGAGAGAGAGAGAGAGAGAGAGATAGAGTGAGATAGGCGGAGAGGGAGAGAGAGAGAGAAAGATAGGCGGAGAGAGGGAGAGATAGGCGGAGGGAGAGAGAGAGAGAGAGAGGTAGGCAGAGAGAGAGAGATAGGTGGAGAGAGAAAGAGAGATAGGTGGAGTGAGAGAGCGAGAGAGATAGGCGGAGGGAGAGAGAGAGAGATAGGTGGAGGGAGAGAGCGATAGGCGGAGGGAGAGAGAGAGTGAGAGAGAGAGATCGGCGGAGGGAGAGAGAGAAAGAGAGAGAGAGAGATAGGTGGTGGGAGAGAGAGAGAGATAGACGAAGGGGGGGAGAGAGAGAGAGAGAGAGATAGGTGGTGGGAGAGAGAGAGAGAGATAGACGAAGGGTGAGAGAGAGAGAGAGAGAGAGATAGGCGGAGCGAGAGAGAGAGAGAGAGAGATAGGCGGAACGAGAGAGAGAGTGAGAGAGAGATCGGCGGAGGGACAGAGATAGATAGGCAGAGGGAGAGAGAGAGAGATAGATAGGCGGAGAGAGAGAGAGAGAGAGATAGGCGTAGTGGGAGAGAGAGAGATAGGTGGAGGGAGAGAGAGAGATAGGTGGAGGGAGAGAGAGAGAGCGGCGGAGTGAGAGAGAGAGCGGCGGAGTGAGAGAGAGAGAGACGGAGGGAGAGAGAGAGATAGGCGGAGTGAGAGAGAGAGATAGGCAGAGGGAGAGAGAGAGAGAGAGGGATAGGCAGAGGGGGGGAGAGAGAGAGAGAGAGTGATAGGCGGAGGGAGAGAGGGAGAGGCAGAGTGAGAGAGAGAGAGAGGCAGAGAGAGAGAGAGATAGGCAGAGAGAGAGAGAGAGAGATAGGCAGAGAGAGAGAGAGATAGGCAGAGAGAGAGAGAGAGATAGGCGGAGAGAGAGAGAGATAGGCGGAGAGAGAGAGAGAGAGAGATAGGCGGAGGGAGAAAGAGAGAGATAGACAGAGGGAGAGAGAGAGAGAGAGATAGGCGGAAGGAGAGAGAGAGTGAGAGAGAGATCGGCGGAGGGAGAGAGAGAGTTAGTCAGAGGGAGAGAGAGAGAGATAGGCGGAGAAGGAGAGAGAGAGAGAGATAGGCGGAGAAGGAGAGAGAGAGAGAGAGATAGATAGGCGGAGGGAGAGAGAGAGAGATAGGTGAGGGAGAGAGTGAGAGAGAGGGAGATAGGCGGAGGGAGATAGAGAGATAGGTGGAGGGAGAGAGAGATAGGTGGAGGGAGAGAGAGATAGGTGGAGGGAGAGAGAGAGAGATAGAGAGAGATAGGCAGAGAGGGAGAGAGAGAGAGAAAGATAGGCGGAGATGAAGAGATAGGCGGAGGGAGAGAGAGAGAGAGATAGGCGGAGGGAGAGAGAGAGAGAGTGAATTAGGCAGAGGGAGAGAGAGAGGCGGAGGGAGCGACAGAGAAAGAGAGATAGGCAGAGGGAGAGAGAAATAGAGAGAGATATGCGGAGAGGGAGAGAGAGAGAGATAGGCGGAAGGAGAGAGAGAGAGAGAGATAGGCAGAGAAGGAGAGAGGGAGAGAGTGATAGGCGGAGGGAGAGAGTGACAGAGAGACAGGCGGAGGGAGAGAGAGAGATAGGTGGAGGGAGAGAGAGAGCGATAGGCAGAGGGAGAGGGAGAGAGAGAGAGTGAGAGAGTTAGGCGGAGGGAGAGAGAGAGAGATAGGCGGAGGGAGAGAGAGATAGGCAGAGAGAGAGAGAGGGATAGGCGGAGGGAGAGAGAGATAGAGAGAGATAGGTGGAGGGTGAGAGAGAGAGAGATAGGTGGAGGGTGAGAGAGAGAGAGATAGGTGGAGGGTGAGAGAGAGAGAGATAGGTGGAGGGAGAGAGAGAGAGAGAGGCGGAGTGAGAGAGAGAGAAATGGAGTGAGAGAGAGAGATAGGCTGAGTGAGAGAGAGAGAGATAGGCGGAGGGAGAGAGAGAGAGAGATAGGCAGAGGGAGAGAGAGAGAGAGATAGGCGGAGGGACAGAGAGAGAGAGAGACAGGCGGAAGGAGAGAGAGAGAGAGAAAGAGATAGGCGGAGGGAGAGAGAGAGATCGGCGGAGGGAGAGAGAGAGATAGGCGAGGGAGAGAGTGAGAGAGAGGGAGATAGGCGGAGGGAGAGAGAGAGATCGGAGGAGGGTGAGAGTGATAGGTGGAGGGGGAGAGAGAGATGGGTGGAGGGAGAGAGAGAGAGAAAGGCGGAGGGAGAGAGAGACAGAGAGAGAGAGAGATAGAGAGAGATAGGCGGAGAGGGAGAGAGAGAGAGAGAAAGATAGGCGGAGAGAGGGAGAGATAGGCGGAGGGAGAGAGAGAGAGAGAGGTAGGCGGAGAGAGAGAGATAGGTGGAGAGAGAAAGAGAGATAGGTGGAGTGAGAGAGCGAGAGAGATAGGCGGAGGGAGAGAGAGAGAGATAGGTGGAGGGACAGCGCGATAGGCGGAGGGAGAGAGAGAGAGTGGGGTAGGTGGAGGGAGAAGAGATAGGTGGAGGGAGAGAGAGAGAGAGATAGGTGGAGGGAGAGAGAGAGAGAGAGATAGGCGGAGGGAGAGAGAGAGCGATAGGCAGAAGGAGAGGGAGAGAGGGAGTGAGAGAGATAGGCGGAGGGAGAGAGAGAGAGATAGGCGGAGGGAGAGAGAGATAGAGAGAGAGATAGGCAGAGGGAGAGAGAGAGATAGGTGGAGGGAGAGAGAGAGAGGCGGAGTGAGGGAGAGACACGGAGTGAGAGAGAGAGAGATAGGCAGAGTGAGAGAGAGAGAGTTGGCGGAGGGAGAGAGAGAGATGCAGAATGTGAGAGAGAGAGAGAGGCAGAGAGAGAGACAGAGATAGGCGGAGAGAGAGAGATAGGCGGAGAGAGAGAGAGAGAGAGAGAGGCGGAGGGAGAGAGAGTGATAGGCGGAGGGAGAGAGAGGGATAGGCGGAGGGAGAGAGAGGGATAGGCGGAGGAAGAGAGAGATAGAGAGAGATAGGCAGAACGAGAGAGAGAGTGAGAGAGAGATCGGCGGAGGGACAGAGAGAGATAGGCAGAGGGAGAGAGAGAGATAGATAGGCGGAGAGAGAGAGAGAGAGAGAGAGAGAGAAAGATAGAGAGAGATAGGCGGAGAGGGAGATAGAGAAAGATAGGCGGAGAGAGAGAGAGATAGGCGGAGGGAGAGAGAGAGAGAGGTAGGCGGAGAGAGAGAGATAGGTGGAGAGAGAGAGATAGGTGGAGTGAGAGAGCGAGAGAGATAGGCGGAGGGAGAGAGAGAGAGATAGGTGGAGGGAGAGAGAGATAGGTGGAGGGAGAGAGAGAGATAGGCGGATGGAGAGAGAGAGTGAGAGAGAGAGATCGGCGGAGGGAGAGAGAGAAAGAGAGAGAGAGAGATAGGTGGTGGGAGAGAGAGAGAGATAGACGAAGGGGGAGAGAGAGAGAGAGAGAGAGAGAGATAGGCGGATGGAGAGAGCGAGAGAGAGAGATTGTGGAGGGAGAGAGAGAGATAGGCAGAGCGAGAGAGAGAGAGAGATAGGCGGAACGAGAGAGAGAGTGAGAGAGAGATCGGCGGAGGGACAGAGAGAGATAGGCAGAGGGAGAGAGAGAGAGATAGATAGGCGGAGAGAGAGAGAGAGAGATAGGCGTAGTGGGAGAGAGAGAGATAGGTGGAGGGAGAGAGAGAGATAGGTGGAGGGAGAGAGAGAGAGCGGCGGAGTGAGAGAGAGAGCGGCGGAGTGAGAGAGAGAGAGAGACGGAGGGAGAGAGAGAGATAGGCGGAGTGAGAGAGAGAGATAGGCAGAGGGAGAGAGAGAGAGGGATAGGCAGAGGGGGGGAGAGAGAGAGAGAGAGATAGGCGGAGGGAGAGAGGGAGAGGCAGAGTGAGAGAGAGAGAGAGGCAGAGAGAGAGAGATAGGCAGAGAGAGAGAGAGAGAGAGATAGGCAGAGAGAGAGAGAGATAGGCAGAGAGAGAGAGAGAGAGATAGGCGGAGAGAGAGAGAGAGAGAGAGATAGGCGGAGGGAGAAAGAGAGAGATAGACAGAGGGAGATAGAGAGAGAGATAGGCGGAAGGAGAGAGAGAGTGAGAGAGAGATCGGCGGAGGGAGAGAGAGAGTTAGGCAGAGGGAGAGAGAGAGAGATAGGCGGAGAAGGAGAGAGAGAGAGAGATAGGCGGAGAAGGAGAGAGAGAGAGATAGGCGGAGGGAGAGAGAGAGATAGGTGAGGGAGAGAGTGAGAGAGAGGGAGATAGGCGGAGGGAGATAGAGAGATAGGTGGAGGGAGAGAGAGATAGGTGGAGGGAGAGAGAGATAGGTGGAGGGAGAGAGAGAGTGAGAGAGAGATCGGCGGAGGGAGAGAGAGAGTTAGGCAGAGGGAGAGAGAGAGAGATAGGCGGAGAAGGAGAGAGAGAGAGATAGGCGGAGAAGGAGAGAGAGAGATAGGCGGAGGGAGAGAGAGAGAGATAGGTGAGGGAGAGAGTGAGAGAGAGGGAGATTGGCGGAGGGAGATAGAGAGATAGGTGGAGGGAGAGAGAGATAGGTGGAGGGAGAGAGAGATAGGTGGAGGGAGAGAGAGAGAGATAGAGAGAGATAGGCAGAGAGGGAGAGAGAGAGAGAAAGATAGGCGGAGATGAAGAGATAGGCGGAGGGAGAGAGAGAGAGAGAGATAGGCGGAGGGAGAGAGAGAGAGAGAGAATTAGGCGGAGGGAGAGAGAGAGAGGCGGAGGGAGCGACAGAGAAAGAGAGATAGGCAGAGGGAGAGAGAAATAGAGAGAGATAGGCGGAGAGGGAGAGAGAGAGAGATAGGCGGAGAGGGAGAGAGAGAGAGAGATAGGCGGAGAGGGAGAGAGAGAGAGATAGGCGGAGGGAGAGAGAGAGAGAGAGATAGGCGGAGAAGGAGAGAGGGAGAGAGTGATAGGCGGAGGGAGAGAGTGAGAGAGAGACAGGCGGAGGGAGAGAGAGAGATAGGTGGAGGGAGAGAGAGAGCGATAGGCAGAGGGAGAGGGAGAGAGACAGAGTGAGAGAGATAGGCGGAGGGAGAGAGAGAGAGATAGGCGGAGGGAGAGAGAGATAGGCAGAGAGAGAGAGAGGGATAGGCGGAGGGAGAGAGAGATAGAGAGAGATAGGTGGAGGGTGAGAGAGAGAGAGATAGGTGGAGGGTGAGAGAGAGAGAGATAGGTGGAGGGAGAGAGAGAGATAGGTGGAGGGAGAGAGAGAGAGAGGCGGAGTGAGAGTGAGAGAAATGGAGTGAGAGAGAGAGATAGGCGGAGTGAGAGAGAGAGAGATAGGCGGAGGGAGAGAGAGAGAGGGATAGGCAGAGGGGGAGAGAGAGAGAGAGATAGACGAAGAGGAAGAGAGAGATAGGCGGAGGGAGAGAGAGAGAGAGCGAGATAGGTGGAGGGAGAGAGAGAGATAGGCAGAGGGAGAGAGAGAGAGATATGCGGAGGGACAGAGAGAGAGAGAGACAGGCGGAGGGAGAGAGAGAGAAAAAGAGATAGGCGGAGGGAGAGAGAGAGATAGGCGGAAGGAGAGAGAGAGTGAGAGAGAGAGATCGGCGGAGGGAGAGAGAGAGATAGGCGAGGGAGAGAGTGAGAGAGAGCGAGATAGGCGGAGGGAGAGAGAGAGATCGGAGGAGGGTGAGAGAGATAGGTGGAGGGAGAGAGAGAGATGGGTGGAGGGAGAGAGAGAGAGAAAGGCGGAGGGAGAGAGAGAGAGAGAGAGAGAGATAGAGAGAGATAGGCGGAGAGGGAGAGAGAGAGAGAAAGATAGGCGGAGAGAGGGAGAGATAGGCGGAGGGAGAGAGAGAGAGAGAGGTAGGCAGAGAGAGAGAGATAGGTGGAGAGAGAAAGAGAGATAGGTGGAGTGAGAGAGCGAGAGAGATAGGCGGAGGGAGAGAGAGAGAGATAGGTGGAGGGAGAGAGCGATAGGCGGAGGGAGAGAGAGAGTGAGAGAGAGAGATCGGCGGAGGGAGAGAGAGAAAGAGAGAGAGAGAGATAGGTGGTGGGAGAGAGAGAGAGATAGACGAAGGGGGGGAGAGAGAGAGAGAGAGAGAGATAGGTGGTGGGAGAGAGAGAGAGATAGACGAAGGGGGAGAGAGAGAGAGAGAGAGAGAGATAGGCGGATGGAGAGAGCGAGAGAGAGAGATTGTGGAGGGAGAGAGAGAGATAGGCGGAGCGAGAGAGAGAGAGAGAGATAGGCGGAACGAGAGAGAGAGTGAGAGAGAGATCGGCGGAGGGACAGAGATAGATAGGCAGAGGGAGAGAGAGAGAGATAGATAGGCGGAGAGAGAGAGAGAGAGATAGGCGTAGTGGGAGAGAGAGAGATAGGTGGAGGGAGAGAGAGAGATAGGTGGAGGGAGAGAGAGAGAGCGGCGGAGTGAGAGAGAGAGCGGCGGAGTGAGAGAGAGAGAGACGGAGGGAGAGAGAGAGATAGGCGGAGTGAGAGAGAGAGATAGGCAGAGGGAGAGAGAGAGAGAGAGGGATAGGCAGAGGGGGGGAGAGAGAGAGAGAGTGATATGCGGAGGGAGAGAGGGAGAGGCAGAGTGAGAGAGAGAGAGAGGCAGAGAGAGAGAGATAGGCAGAGAGAGAGAGAGAGAGATAGGCAGAGAGAGAGAGATAGGCAGAGAGAGAGAGAGAGAGATAGGCGGAGAGAGAGAGAGATAGGCGGAGAGAGAGAGAGAGAGAGAGATAGGCGGAGGGAGAAAGAGAGAGATAGACAGAGGGAGAGAGAGAGAGAGAGATAGGCGGAAGGAGAGAGAGAGTGAGAGAGAGATCGGCGGAGGGAGAGAGAGAGTTAGTCAGAGGGAGAGAGAGAGAGATAGGCGGAGAAGGAGAGAGAGAGAGAGATAGGCGGAGAAGGAGAGAGAGAGAGATAGGCGGAGGGAGAGAGAGAGAGATAGGTGAGGGAGAGAGTGAGAGAGAGGGAGATAGGCGGAGGGAGATAGAGAGATAGGTGGAGGGAGAGAGAGATAGGTGGAGGGAGAGAGAGATAGGTGGAGGGAGAGAGAGAGAGATAGAGAGAGATAGGCAGAGAGGGAGAGAGAGAGAGAAAGATAGGCGGAGATGAAGAGATAGGCGGAGGGAGAGAGAGAGAGAGATAGGCGGAGGGAGAGAGAGAGAGAGAATTAGGCGGAGGGAGAGAGAGAGGTGGAGGGAGCGACAGAGAAAGAGAGATAGGCAGAGGGAGAGAGAAATAGAGAGAGATATGCGGAGAGGGAGAGAGAGAGAGATAGGCGGAAGGAGAGAGAGAGAGAGAGATAGGCAGAGAAGGAGAGAGGGAGAGAGTGATAGGCGGAGGGAGAGAGTGACAGAGAGACAGGCGGAGGGAGAGAGAGAGATAGGTGGAGGGAGAGAGAGAGCGATAGGCAGAGGGAGAGGGAGAGAGAGAGAGTGAGAGAGTTAGGCGGAGGGAGAGAGAGAGAGATAGGCGGAGGGAGAGAGAGATAGGCAGAGAGAGAGAGAGGGATAGGCGGAGGGAGAGAGAGATAGAGAGAGATAGGTGGAAGGTGAGAGAGAGAGAGATAGGTGGAGGGTGAGAGAGAGAGAGATAGGTGGAGGGTGAGAGAGAGAGAGATAGGTGGAGGGAGAGAGAGAGAGAGGCGGAGTGAGAGAGAGAGAAATGGAATGAGAGAGAGAGATAGGCTGAGTGAGAGAGAGAGAGATAGGCGGAGGGAGAGAGAGAGAGAGATAGGCAGAGGGAGAGAGAGGGAGAGATAGGCGGAGGGACAGAGAGAGAGAGAGACAGGCGGAGGGAGAGAGAGAGAGAGAAAGAGATAGGCGGAGGGAGAGAGAGAGATCGGCGGAGGGAGAGAGAGAGATAGGCGAGGGAGAGAGTGAGAGAGAGGGAGATAGGCGGAGGGAGAGGGAGAGATCGGAGGAGGGTGAGAGAGATAGGTGGAGGGGGAGAGAGAGATGGGTGGAGGGAGTGAGAGAGAGAAAGGCGGAGGGAGAGAGAGACAGAGAGAGAGAGAGATAGAGAGAGATAGGCGGAGAGGGAGAGAGAGAGAGAGAAAGATAGGTGGAGAGAGGGAGAGATAGGCGGAGGGAGAGAGAGAGAGAGAGGTAGGCGGAGAGAGAGAGATAGGTGGAGAGAGAAAGAGAGATAGGTGGAGTGAGAGAGCGAGAGAGATAGGCGGAGGGAGAGAGAGAGAGATAGGTGGAGGGACAGCACGATAGGCGGAGGGAGAGAGAGAGATAGGCGGAAGGAGAGAGAGAGTGAGAGAGAGAGATCGGCGGAGGGAGAGAGAGAAAGAGAGAGAGAGAGATAGGTGGTGGGAGAGAGAGAGAGATAGACGAAGGGGGAGAGAGAGAGAGAGAGATAGGCGGATGGAGAGAGCGAGAGAGAGAGATTGTGGAGGGAGAGAGAGAGATAGGCGGAGGGAGAGAGAGAGATTGGTGGAGGGAGAGAGAGATAGGTGGAGGGAGAGAGAGAGAGATGGGTGGAGGGAGAGAGAGAGAGAAAGGCGGAGGGAGAGAGAGAGAGAGAGAGAGATAGAGAGAGATAGGCGGAGAGGGAGAGGGAGAGAGAGAAAGATAGGCGGAGAGAGAGAGAGATAGGCGGAGGGAGAGAGAGAGAGAGGTAGGCGGAGAGAGAGAGATAGGTGGAAGAGAAAGAGAGATAGGTGGAGTGAGAGAGCGAGAGAGATACGCGGAGGGAGAGAGAGAGAGAGATAGGTGGAGGGAGAGAGCGATAGGCGGAGGGAGAGAGAGAGATAGGCGGAAGGAGAGAGAGATTGAGAGAGAGAGATCGGCGGAGGGAGAGAGAGAAAGAGAGAGAGAGATATAGGTGGTGTGAGAGAGAGAGAGATAGACGAAGGGGGAGAGAGAGAGAGAGAGAGATAGGCGGATGGAGAGAGCGAGAGCGAGAGCGAGAGATTGTGGAGGGAGAGAGAGAGATAGGCGGAGGGAGAGAGAGAGAGAGATAGGCGGAGCAACAGAGAGAGTGAGAGAGAGATCGGCGGAGGGACAGAGAGAGATAGGCAGAGGGAGAGAGAGAGATAGATAGGCGGAGAGAGAGAGAGAGAGATAGGCGTAGTGGGAGAGAGAGAGATAGGTGGAGGAGGAGAGAGAGATAGGTGGAGGGAGAGAGCTAGAGCGGCGGAGTGAGAGAGAGAGAGCGGCGGAGTGAGAGAGAGAGAAAGACGGAGGGAGAGAGAGAGATAGGCGGAGTGAGAGAGAGATAGGCAGAGGGAGAGAGAGAGAGAGAGGGATAGGCAGAGGGGGAGAGAGAGAGAGAGAGATAGGCGGAGGGAGAGAGGGAGAGGCAGAGTGAGAGAGAGAGACAGAGAGAGAGAGATAGGCAGAGAGAGAGAGAGATAGGCAGAGAGAGAGAGAGAGAGATAGGCGGAGAGAGAGAGAGATAGGCGGAGAGAGAGAGAGATAGGCGGAGGGAGAAAGAGAGAGATAGACAGAGGGAGAGAGAGAGAGAGAGAGATAGGCGGAAGGAGAGAGAGAGTGAGAGAGAGATTGGCGGAGGGAGAGAGAGAGTTAGGCAGAGGGAGAGAGAGAGAGATAGGCGGAGAAGGAGAGAGAGAGAGAGATAGGCGGAGAAGGAGAGAGAGAGAGATAGGCGGAGGGAGAGAGAGAGATAGGTGAGGGAGAGAGTGAGAGAGAGGGTGATAGGCGGAGGGAGATAGAGAGATAGGTGGAGGGAGAGAGAGAGAGAGGTAGGCGGAGAGAGAGAGATAGGTGGAGAGAGAGAGAGAGAGAGTTAGGCGGAACAAGAGAGAGAGTGAGAGAGAGATCGGCGGAGGGACAGAGAGAGATAGGCAGAGGGAGAGAGAGAGAGATAGATAGGCGGAGAGAGAGAGAGATAGAGAGAGATAGGCGGAGAGGGAGAGAGAGAGAGATAGGCGGAACAAGAGAGAGAGTGAGAGAGAGATCGGCGGAGGGACAGAGAGAGATAGGCAGAGGGAGAGAGAGAGAGATAGATAGGCGGAGAGAGAGAGAGAGATAGAGAGAGATAGGCGGAGAGGAGAGAGAGAGAGAAAGATAGGCGGAGAGAGAGAGAGATAGGCGGAGGGAGAGAGAGAGAGGTAGGCGGAGAGAGAGAGATAGGTGGGAGAAGAGAGAGAGTTAGGTGGAGTGAGAGAGCGAGAGAGATAGGCGGAGGGAGAGACAGAGAGATTGGTGGAGGGAGAGAGAGATAGGCGGAGGGAGAGAGAGAGATAGGCGGAAGGAGAGAGAGAGTGAGAGAGAGAGATCGGCGGAGGGAGAGAGAGAAAGAGAGAGAGAGAGATAGGTGGTGGGAGAGAGAGAGAGATAGACGAAGGGGGAGAGAGAGAGAGTGAGAGAGATAGGCGGATGGAGAGAGCGAGAGAGAGAGAGATTGTGGAGGGAGAGAGAGAGATAGGCGGAGGGAGAGAGAGAGAGAGATAGGCGGAATGAGAGAGAGAGTGAGAGAGAGATCGGCGGAGGGACAGAGAGAGATAGGCAGAGGGAGAGAGAGAGAGATAGATAGGCGGAGAGAGAGAGAGAGAGATAGGCGGAGTGAGAGAGAGAGATAGGCAGAGGGGGAGAGAGAGAGAGAGAGAGAGGGATAGGCAGAGGGGGGAGAGAGAGAGAGAGATAGGCGGAGGGAGAGAGGGAGAGGCAGAGTGAGAGAGAGAGAGAGAGGCAGAGAGAGAGAGATAGGCAGAGAGAGAGAGAGATAGGCAGAGAGAGAGAGAGAGAGATAGGCAGAGAGAGAGAGAGAGAGATAGGCGGAGAGAGAGAGAGATAGGCAGAGAGAGAGAGAGAGAGATAGGCGGAGGGAGAAAGAGAGAGATAGACAGAGGGAGAGAGAGAGAGATAGGAGGAAGGAGAGAGAGAGTGAGAGAGAGATCGCGGAGGGAGAGAGAGAGTTAGGCAGAGGGAGAGAGAGAGAGATAGGCGGAGAAGGAGAGAGAGAGAGAGATAGGCGGAGAAGGAGAGAGAGAGAGATAGGCGGAGGGAGAGAGAGAGAGATAGGTGAGGGAGAGAGTGAGAGAGAGGGGAGATAGGCGGAGGGAGATAGAGAGATAGGTGGAGGGAGAGAGATAGGTGGAGGGAGAGAGAGATAGGTGGAGGGAGAGAGAGAGAGATAGAGAGAGATAGGCGGAGAGGGAGAGAGAGAGAGAAAGATAGGCGGAGATGAAGAGATAGGCGGAGGGAGAGAGAGAGAGAGATAGGCGGAGGGAGAGAGAGAGAGAGAATTAGGCGGAGGGAGCGACAGAGAAAGAGAGATAGGCAGAGGGAGAGAGAAATAGAGAGAGATAGGCGGAGAGGGAGAGAGAGAGAGATAGGCGGAGAGGGAGAGAGAGAGAGAGATAGGCGGTGAGGGAGAGAGAGAGAGATAGGCGGAGGGAGAGAGAGAGAGAGAGATAGGCGGAGAAGGAGAGAGGGAGAGAGTGATAGGCGGAGGGAGAGAGTGAGAGAGAGACAGGCGGAGGGAGAGAGAGAGATAGGTGGAGGGAGAGAGAGAGCGATAGACAGAGGGAGAGGGAGAGAGAGAGAGTGAGAGAGATGGCGGAGGGAGAGAGAGAGAGATAGGCGGAGGAGAGAGAGATAGGCAGAGGAGAGAGAGGGATAGGCGGAGGGAGAGGGAGATAGAGAGAGATAGGTGGAGGGTGAGAGAGAGAGAGATAGGTGGAGGGTGAGAGAGAGAGATAGGTGGAGGAGAGAGAGAGATAGGTGGAGGGAGAGAGAGAGAGAGGCGGAGTGAGAGAGAGAGAGATGGAGTGAGAGAGAGAGATTGGCTGAGTGAGAGAGAGAGAGATAGGCGGAGGGAGAGAGAGAGAGGGATAGGCAGAGGGGGAGAGAGAGAGAGAGATAGACGAAGAGGGAGAGAGAGAGAGAGAAAGGCGGAGGGAGAGAGAGAGTGAGAGAGAGAGATCGGCGGGAGGAGAGAGAGAAAGAGAGAGAGAGATAGTTGGTGGGAGAGAGAGAGAGATAGACGAAGGGGGAGAGAGAGAGAGAGAGAGAGATAGATAGGCGGATGGAGAGAGCGAGAGAGAGAGATTGTGGAGGGAGAGAGAGAGATAGGCGGAGGGAGAGAGAGAGAGAGATAGGCGGAACAAGAGAGAGAGTGAGAGAGAGATCGGCGGAGGGACAGAGAGAGATAGGCAGAGGGAGAGAGAGAGATAGATAGGCGGAGAGAGAGAGAGAGATAGGCGGTGGGAGAGAGGAGAGGCAGAGTGAGAGAGAGAGAGAGAGGTAGAGAGAGAGAGATAGGCAGAGAGAGAGAGAGAGATAGGCAGAGAGAGAGAGAGAGAGATAGGCGGAGAGAGAGATAGATAGGCGGAGAGAGAGAGAGAGAGAGAGAGAGATGGGCGGAGGGAGAAAGAGAGAGATAGACAGAGGAGAGAGAGAGAGAGAGATAGGCGGAAGGAGAGAGAGAGAGAGATGGAGAGAGATAGGCGGAGAGGGAGACAGAGAGAGAGCGAGAGATAGGCGGAGGGAGAGAGAGAGAGATAGGCGGAGAAGGAGAGAGGGAGAGAGAGAAAGGCGGAGGGAGAGTGAGAGAGACAGGTGGAGGGAGAGAGAGAGATAGGTAGAGGGAGAGAGAGAGATAGGTGGAGGGAGAGAGAGAGATAGGTAGACGGAGAGAGAGAGAGATAGGTGGAGGGAGAGAGAGAGCGATATGCAGAGGGAGAGGGAGAGAGAGATGGAGAGAGATAGGCGGAGAGAGAGAGGGAGAGAGAGAGAGAAATAGGCGGAGGGAGAGAGAGAGCCAGAGACAGAGGGATAGGCGGAGAGAGAGAGAGAGAGAGATAGGCGGGGAGAGAGAGGGAGAGAGAGAGAGATAGGCGGAGGGAGAGAGAGATAGACAGAGGGAGAGAGAGAGAGAGACATAGGCGGAAGGAGAGAGAGAGTGAGAGAGAGATCAGCGGAGTGAGAGAGAGAGATACGCAGAGGGAGAGAGAGAGAGAGATAGGTGGAGTGAGAGAGAGAGATAGGCGGAGGGAGAGAGAGAGAGAGACAGGCGGAGTGAGAGAGAGAGAGAGATAGGCGGAGGGAGAGAGTGAGAGGGATAGGCAGAGGGGGAGAGAGAGAGAGAGATAGGCGGAGGGAGAGAGAGAGACAGGCCGAGTGAGAGAGAGAGATAGGCGGGGAGAGAGAGAGAGAGAGAGAGACAGGCGGAGGGAGAGAGAGAGAGAGAGAAAGAGATAGGCGGAGGGAGAGAGAGAGAAAGGCGGAAGGAGAGAGAGAGTGACAGAGAGAGATCGGCGGAGGGAGAGAGAGAGGCGGAGGGAGAGAGAGAGATAGGCGGAGGGAGGGAGAGAGAGAGTGACAGAGAGAGATCGGCGGAGGGAGAGAGAGAGGCGGAGGGAGAGAGAGAGACAGGTGGAGGGAGAGAGAGAGAGAGAGATTTAGGCGGAGAGAGAGAGAGAGATAGGCAGAGGGAGAGAGAGAGAGAGATGGAGAGAGATAGGCGGAGAGGGAGACAGAGAGAGAGAGAGAGAGATAGGCGGAGGGAGAGAGAGAGAGAGATAGGCGGAGAAGGAGAGAGGGAGAGAGAGAAAGGCGGAGGGAGAGAGAGAGAGATAGGTGGAGGGAGAGAGAGAGATAGGTAGACGGAGAGAGAGAGAGAGATAGGTGGAGGGAGAGAGAGAGCGATAGGCAGAGGGAGAGGGACAGAGAGATGGAGAGAGATAGGCGGAGAGAGAGAGGGAGAGAGAGAGAGATAGGCGGAGGGAGAGAGAGAGGCAGAGAGAGAGAGATAGGCGGAGAGAGAGAGAGAGAGAGATAGGCGGGGAGAGAGAGGGAGAGAGAGAGAGAGATAGGCGGAGGGAGAGAGAGATAGACGGAGGGAGAGAGAGAGAGAGAGACATAGGCGGAAGGAGAGAGAGAGTGAGAGAGAGATCAGCGGAGGGAGAGAGAGAGATATGCAGAGGGAAAGAGAGAGAGAGATAGGTGGAGTGAGAGAGAGAGAGAGATAGGCGGGAGGGAGAGAGAGAGAGGGATAGGCAGAGGGGAAGAGAGAGAGAGAGATAGGCGGAGGGAGAGAGAGAGAGAGAGAGAGATAGGCGGAGGGAGAAAGAGAGAGATAGACAGAGGGAGAGAGAGAGAGAGAGAGATAGGCGGAAGGAGAGAGAGAGTGAGAGAGAGATCGGTGGAGGGGAGAGAGAGAGTTAGGCAGAGGGAGAGAGAGAGAGATAGGCGGAGAAGGAGAGAGAGAGAGAGATAGGCGGAGAAGGAGAGAGAGAGAGAGATAGGCGGAGGGAGAGAGAGAGAGATAGGTGAGGGAGAGAGTGAGAGAGAGGGAGATAGGCGGAGGGAGAGAGAGATAGGTGGAGGGAGAGAGAGATAGGTGGAGGGAGAGAGAGAGAGAAAGATAGGCGGAGATGAAGAGATAGGCGGAGGGAGAGAGAGAGAGAGAGATAGGCGGAGGGAGAGAGAGAGAGAATTAGGCGGAGGGAGAGAGAGAGAGAGGCGGAGGGAGCGACAGAGAAAGAGAGATAGGCAGAGGGAGAGAGAGATAGAGAGAGATAGGCGGAGAGGGAGAGAGAGAGAGTGATAGGCGGAGGGAGAGAGAGAGAGAGAGAGAGATAGGCGGAGAAGGAGAGAGGGAGAGAGTGATAGGCGGAGAGAGAGAGAGAGAGAGATAGGCAGAGGGGAAGAGAGAGAGAGAGATAGGCGGAGGGAGAGAGAGAGAGAGAGAGAGATAGGCGGAGGGAGAAAGAGAGAGATAGACAGAGGGAGAGAGAGAGAGAGAGAGATAGGCGGAAGGAGAGAGAGAGTGAGAGAGAGATCGGCGGAGGGAGAGAGAGAGTTAGGCAGAGGGAGAGAGAGAGAGATAGGCGGAGAAGGAGAGAGAGAGAGAGATAGGCGGAGAAGGAGAGAGAGAGAGAGATAGGCGGAGGGAGAGAGAGAGAGATAGGTGAGGGAGAGAGTGAGAGAGAGGGAGATAGGCGGAGGGAGAGAGAGATAGGTGGAGGGAGAGAGAGATAGGTGGAGGGAGAGAGAGAGAGAGAAAGATAGGCGGAGATGAAGAGATAGGCGGAGGGAGAGAGAGAGAGAGAGATAGGCGGAGGGAGAGAGAGAGAGAATTAGGCGGAGGGAGAGAGAGAGAGAGGCGGAGGGAGCGACAGAGAAAGAGAGATAGGCAGAGGGAGAGAGAGATAGAGAGAGATAGGCGGAGAGGGAGAGAGAGAGAGTGATAGGCGGAGGGAGAGAGAGAGAGAGAGAGAGGATAGGCGGAGAAGGAGAGAGGGAGAGAGTGATAGGCGGAGAGAGAGAGAGAGAGAGAGATAGGCGGAGGGAGAAAGAGAGAGATAGACAGAGGGAGAGAGAGAGAGAGATAGGAGGAAGGAGAGAGAGAGTGAGAGAGAGATCGGCGGAGGGAGAGAGAGAGTTAGGCAGAGGGGAGAGAGAGAGATAGGCGGAGAAGGAGAGAGAGAGAGAGATAGGTGGAGAAGGAGAGACAGAGAGATAGGCGGAGGGAGAGAGAGAGAGATAGGTGAGGGAGAGAGTGAGAGAGAGGGAGATAGGCGGCTGGAGATAGAGAGATAGGTGGAGGGAGAGAGATAGGTGGAGGGAGAGAGAGATAGGTGGAGGGAGAGAGAGAGAGATAGAGAGAGATAGGCGGAGAGGGAGAGAGAGAGAGAAAGATAGGCGGAGATGAAGAGATAGGCGGAGGGAGAGAGAGAGAGAGATAGGTGGAGGGAGAGAGAGAGAGGTAGGCGGAGAGAGAGAGATAGGTGGAGAGAGAGAGAGTTAGGTGGAGTGAGAGAGCGAGAGAGAGATAGGCGGAGGGAGAGACAGAGAGATTGGTGGAGGGAGAGAGAGATAGGCGGAGGGAGAGAGAGGAGATAGGCGGAAGGAGAGAGAGAGTGAGAGAGAGAGATCGGCGGAGGGAGAGAGAGAAAGAGAGAGAGAGAGATAGGTGGTGGGAGAGAGAGAGAGATAGACGAAGGGGGAGAGAGAGAGAGTGAGAGAGATAGGCGGATGGAGAGAGCGAGAGAGAGAGATTGTGGAGGGAGAGAGAGAGATAGGCGGAGGGAGAGAGAGAGAGAGATAGGCGGAATGAGAGAGAGAGTGAGAGAGAGATCGGCGGAGGGACAGAGAGAGATAGGCAGAGGGAGAGAGAGAGAGATAGATAGGCGGAGAGAGAGAGAGAGAGATAGGCGGAGTGAGAGAGAGAGATAGGCAGAGGGGGGAGAGAGAGAGAGAGAGAGAGGGATAGGCAGAGGGGGGAGAGAGAGAGAGAGATAGGCGGAGGGAGAGAGGGAGAGGCAGAGTGAGAGAGAGAGAGAGAGGCAGAGAGAGAGAGATAGGCAGAGAGAGAGAGAGATAGGCAGAGAGAGAGAGAGAGAGATAGGCAGAGAGAGAGAGAGAGAGATAGGCGGAGAGAGAGAGAGATAGGCAGAGAGAGAGAGAGAGAGATAGGCGGAGGGAGAAAGAGAGAGATAGACAGAGGGAGAGAGAGAGAGATAGGAGGAAGGAGAGAGAGAGTGAGAGAGAGATCGGCGGAGGGAGAGAGAGAGTTAGGCAGAGGGAGAGAGAGAGAGAGATAGGCGGAGAAGGAGAGAGAGAGAGAGATAGGCGGAGAAGGAGAGAGAGAGAGATAGGCGGAGGGAGAGAGAGAGAGATAGGTGAGGGAGAGAGTGAGAGAGAGGGAGATAGGCGGAGGGAGATGGAGGGAGAGAGATAGGTGGAGGGAGAGAGAGATAGGTGGAGGGAGAGAGAGAGAGATAGAGAGAGATAGGCGGAGAGGGAGAGAGAGAGAGAAAGATAGGCGGAGATGAAGAGATAGGCGGAGGAGAGAGAGAGAGAGATAGGCGGAGGGAGAGAGAGAGAGAGAATTAGGCGGAGGGAGCGACAGAGAAAGAGAGATAGGCAGAGGGAGAGAGAAATAGAGAGAGATAGGCGGAGAGGGAGAGAGAGAGAGATAGGCGGAGAGGGAGAGAGAGAGAGAGATAGGCGGTGAGGGAGAGAGAGAGAGATAGGCGGAGGGAGAGAGAGAGAGAGATAGGCGGAGAAGGAGAGAGGGAGAGAGTGATAGGCGGAGGGAGAGAGTGAGAGAGAGACAGGCGGAGGGAGAGAGAGAGATAGGTGGAGGGAGAGAGAGAGCGATAGACAGAGGGAGAGGGAGAGAGAGAGAGTGAGAGAGATAGGCGGAGGGAGAGAGAGAGAGATAGGCGGAGGGAGAGAGAGATAGGCAGAGAGAGAGAGGGATAGGCGGAGGGAGAGAGAGATAGAGAGAGATAGGTGGAGGGTGAGAGAGAGAGAGATAGGTGGAGGGTGAGAGAGAGAGATAGGTGGAGGGAGAGAGAGAGATAGGTGGAGGGAGAGAGAGAGAGAGGCGGAGTGAGAGAGAGAGAGATGGAGTGAGAGAGAGAGATTGGCTGAGTGAGAGAGAGAGAGATAGGCGGAGGGAGAGAGAGAGAGGGATAGGCAGAGGGGGAGAGAGAGAGAGAGATAGACGAAGAGGGAGAGAGAGAGAGAGAAAGGCGGAGGGAGAGAGAGAGTGAGAGAGAGAGATCGGCGGAGGGAGAGAGAGAAAGAGAGAGAGAGATAGTTGGTGGGAGAGAGAGAGAGATAGACGAAGGGGGAGAGAGAGAGAGAGAGAGAGATAGATAGGCGGATGGAGAGAGCGAGAGAGAGAGATTGTGGAGGGAGAGAGAGAGATAGGCGGAGGGAGAGAGAGAGAGAGATAGGCGGAACAAGAGAGAGAGTGAGAGAGAGATCGGCGGAGGGACAGAGAGAGATAGGCAGAGGGAGAGAGAGAGATAGATAGGCGGAGAGAGAGAGAGAGATAGGCGGTGGGAGAGAGGGAGAGGCAGAGGTGAGAGAGAGAGAGAGAGAGGTAGAGAGAGAGAGATAGGCAGAGAGAGAGAGAGAGATAGGCAGAGAGAGAGAGAGAGAGATAGGCGGAGAGAGAGATAGATAGGCGGAGAGAGAGAGAGAGAGAGAGAGAGATGGGCGGAGGGAGAAAGAGAGAGATAGACAGAGGGAGAGAGAGAGAGAGAGATAGGCGGAAGGAGAGAGAGAGAGAGATGGAGAGAGATAGGCGGAGAGGGAGACAGAGAGAGAGCGAGAGATAGGCGGAGGGAGAGAGAGAGAGATAGGCGGAGAAGGAGAGAGGGAGAGAGAGAAAGGCGGAGGGAGAGTGAGAGAGACAGGTGGAGGGAGAGAGAGAGATAGGTAGAGGGAGAGAGAGAGATAGGTGGAGGGAGAGAGAGAGATAGGTAGACGGAGAGAGAGAGAGATAGGTGGAGGGAGAGAGAGAGCGATATGCAGAGGGAGAGGGAGAGAGAGATGGAGAGAGATAGGCGGAGAGAGAGAGGGAGAGAGAGAGAGAAATAGGCGGAGGGAGAGAGAGAGCCAGAGACAGAGGGATAGGCGGAGAGAGAGAGAGAGAGAGATAGGCGGGGAGAGAGAGGGAGAGAGAGAGAGATAGGCGGAGGGAGAGAGAGATAGACAGAGGGAGAGAGAGAGAGAGACATAGGCGGAAGGAGAGAGAGAGTGAGAGAGAGATCAGCGGAGTGAGAGAGAGAGATACGCAGAGGGAGAGAGAGAGAGAGATAGGTGGAGTGAGAGAGAGAGATAGGCGGAGGGAGAGAGAGAGAGAGACAGGCGGAGTGAGAGAGAGAGAGAGATAGGCGGAGGGAGAGAGTGAGAGGGATAGGCAGAGGGGGAGAGAGAGAGAGAGATAGGCGGAGGGAGAGAGAGAGACAGGCCGAGTGAGAGAGAGAGATAGGCGGGGGAGAGAGAGAGAGAGAGAGAGACAGGCGGAGGGAGAGAGAGAGAGAGAGAAAGAGATAGGCGGAGGGAGAGAGAGAGAAAGGCGGAAGGAGAGAGAGAGTGACAGAGAGAGATCGGCGGAGGGAGAGAGAGAGGCGGAGGGAGAGAGAGAGATAGGCGGAGGGAGGGAGAGAGAGAGTGACAGAGAGAGATCGGCGGAGGGAGAGAGAGAGGCGGAGGGAGAGAGAGAGACAGGTGGAGGGAGAGAGAGAGAGAGAGATTTAGGCGGAGAGAGAGAGAGAGATAGGCAGAGGGAGAGAGAGAGAGAGATGGAGAGAGATAGGCGGAGAGGGAGACAGAGAGAGAGAGAGAGAGATAGGCGGAGGGAGAGAGAGAGAGAGATAGGCGGAGAAGGAGAGAGGGAGAGAGAGAAAGGCGGAGGGAGAGAGAGAGAGATAGGTGGAGGGAGAGAGAGAGATAGGTAGACGGAGAGAGAGAGAGAGATAGGTGGAGGGAGAGAGAGAGCGATAGGCAGAGGGAGAGGGACAGAGAGATGGAGAGAGATAGGCGGAGAGAGAGAGGGAGAGAGAGAGAGATAGGCGGAGGGAGAGAGAGAGGCAGAGAGAGAGAGATAGGCGGAGAGAGAGAGAGAGAGAGATAGGCGGGGAGAGAGAGGGAGAGAGAGAGAGAGATAGGCGGAGGAGAGAGAGATAGACGGAGGGAGAGAGAGAGAGAGAGACATAGGCGGAAGGAGAGAGAGAGTGAGAGAGAGATCAGCGGAGGGAGAGAGAGAGATATGCAGAGGGAAAGAGAGAGAGAGATAGGTGGAGTGAGAGAGAGAGAGAGATAGGCGGAGGGAGAGAGAGAGAGGGATAGGCAGAGGGGAAGAGAGAGAGAGAGATAGGCGGAGGGAGAGAGAGAGAGAGAGAGAGATAGGCGGAGGGAGAAAGAGAGAGATAGACAGAGGGAGAGAGAGAGAGAGAGAGATAGGCGGAAGGAGAGAGAGAGTGAGAGAGAGATCGGTGGAGGGAGAGAGAGAGTTAGGCAGAGGGAGAGAGAGAGAGATAGGCGGAGAAGGAGAGAGAGAGAGAGATAGGCGGAGAAGGAGAGAGAGAGAGATAGGCGGAGGGAGAGAGAGAGAGATAGGTGAGGGAGAGAGTGAGAGAGAGGGAGATAGGCGGAGGGAGAGAGAGATAGGTGGAGGGAGAGAGAGATAGGTGGAGGGAGAGAGAGAGAGAAAGATAGGCGGAGATGAAGAGATAGGCGGAGGGAGAGAGAGAGAGAGAGATAGGCGGAGGGAGAGAGAGAGAGAATTAGGCGGAGGGAGAGAGAGAGAGGCGGAGGGAGCGACAGAGAAAGAGAGATAGGCAGAGGGAGAGAGAGATAGAGAGAGATAGGCGGAGAGGGAGAGAGAGAGAGTGATAGGCGGAGGGAGAGAGAGAGAGAGAGAGAGATAGGCGGAGAAGGAGAGAGGGAGAGAGTGATAGGCGGAGAGAGAGAGAGAGAGAGATAGGCAGAGGGGAAGAGAGAGAGAGAGATAGGCGGAGGGAGAGAGAGAGAGAGAGAGAGATAGGCGGAGGGAGAAAGAGAGAGATAGACAGAGGGAGAGAGAGAGAGAGAGAGATAGGCGGAAGGAGAGAGAGAGTGAGAGAGAGATCGGCGGAGGGAGAGAGAGAGTTAGGCAGAGGGAGAGAGAGAGAGATAGGCGGAGAAGGAGAGAGAGAGAGAGATAGGCGGAGAAGGAGAGAGAGAGAGAGATAGGCGGAGGGAGAGAGAGAGAGATAGGTGAGGGAGAGAGTGAGAGAGAGGGAGATAGGCGGAGGGAGAGAGAGATAGGTGGAGGGAGAGAGAGATAGGTGGAGGGAGAGAGAGAGAGAAAGATAGGCGGAGATGAAGAGATAGGCGGAGGGAGAGAGAGAGAGAGAGATAGGCGGAGGGAGAGAGAGAGAGAATTAGGCGGAGGGAGAGAGAGAGAGAGGCGGAGGGAGCGACAGAGAAAGAGAGATAGGCAGAGGGAGAGAGAGATAGAGAGAGATAGGCGGAGAGGGAGAGAGAGAGAGTGATAGGCGGAGGGAGAGAGAGAGAGAGAGAGAGATAGGCGGAGAAGGAGAGAGGGAGAGAGTGATAGGCGGAGAGAGAGAGAGAGAGAGAGATAGGCGGAGGGAGAAAGAGAGAGATAGACAGAGGGAGAGAGAGAGAGAGATAGGAGGAAGGAGAGAGAGAGTGAGAGAGAGATCGGCGGAGGGAGAGAGAGAGTTAGGCAGAGGGAGAGAGAGAGATAGGCGGAGAAGGAGAGAGAGAGAGAGATAGGTGGAGAAGGAGAGACAGAGAGATAGGCGGAGGGAGAGAGAGAGAGATAGGTGAGGGAGAGAGTGAGAGAGAGGGAGATAGGCGGCTGGAGATAGAGAGATAGGTGGAGGGAGAGAGATAGGTGGAGGGAGAGAGAGATAGGTGGAGGGAGAGAGAGAGAGATAGAGAGAGATAGGCGGAGAGGGAGAGAGAGAGAGAAAGATAGGCGGAGATGAAGAGATAGGCGGAGGGAGAGAGAGAGAGAGATAGGTGGAGGGAGAGAGAGAGAGAGAGAATTAGGCAGAGGGAGCGACAGAGAAAGAGAGATAGGCAGAGGGAGAGAGAAATAGAGAGAGATAGGCGGAGAGGGAGAGAGAGAGAGAGATAGGCGGAGAGGGAGAGAGAGAGAGAGATAGGCGGAGAAGGAGAGAGAGAGAGATAGGCGGAGGGAGAGAGAGAGAGAGAGAGATAGGCGGAGAAGGAGAGAGGGAGAGAGTGATAGGCGGAGGGAGAGAGTGAGAGAGAGACAGGCGGAGGGAGAGAGAGAGATAGGTGGAGGGAGAGAGAGAGCGATAGACAGAGGGAGAGGGAGAGAGAGAGAGTGAGAGAGATAGGTGGAGGGAGAGAGAGAGAGATAGGCGGAGGGAGAGAGAGATAGGCAGAGAGAGAGAGAGGGATAGGCGGAGGGAGAGAGAGATAGAGAGAGATAGGTGGAGGGTGAGAGAGAGAGAGATAGGTGGAGGGTGAGAGAGAGAGATAGGTGGAGGGAGAGAGAGAGATAGGTGGAGGGAGAGAGAGAGAGAGGCGGAGTGAGAGAGAGAGAGATGGAGTGAGAGAGAGAGATTGGCTGAGTGAGAGAGAGAGAGATAGGCGGAGGGAGAGAGAGAGAGGGATAGGCAGAGGGGGAGAGAGAGAGAGAGATAGACGAAGAGGGAGAGAGAGAGAGAAAGGCGGAGGGAGAGAGAGAGTGAGAGAGAGAGATCGGCGGAGGGAGAGAGAGAAAGAGAGAGAGAGATAGTTGGTGGGAGAGAGAGAGAGATAGACGAAGGGGGAGAGAGAGAGAGAGAGAGATAGATAGGCGGATGGAGAGAGCGAGAGAGAGAGATTGTGGAGGGAGAGACAGAGATAGGCGGAGGGAGAGAGAGAGAGAGATAGGCGGAACAAGAGAGAGAGTGAGAGAGAGATCGGCGGAGGGACAGAGAGAGATAGGCAGAGGGAGAGAGAGAGAGATAGATAGGCGGAGAGAGAGAGAGAGAGATAGGCGGAGGGAGAGAGGGAGAGGCAGAGTGAGAGAGAGAGAGAGAGGCAGAGAGAGAGAGATAGGCAGAGAGAGAGAGAGAGATAGGCAGAGAGAGAGAGAGAGAGATAGGCGGAGAGAGAGAGAGATAGGCGGAGAGAGAGAGAGAGAGAGAGAGATAGGCGGAGAGAGAGAGAGAGAGAGAGATGGGCGGAGGGAGAAAGAGAGAGATAGACAGAGGGAGAGAGAGAGAGAGAGATAGGCGGAAGGAGAGAGAGAGAGAGTTGGAGAGAGATAGGCGGAGAGGGAGACAGAGAGAGAGAGAGAGATAGGCGGAGGGAGAGAGAGAGAGATAGGCGGAGAAGGAGAGAGGGAGAGAGAGAAAGGCGGAGGGAGAGAGAGAGAGATAGGTGGAGGGAGAGAGAGAGATAGGTAGAGGGAGAGAGAGAGATAGGTGGAGGGAGAGAGAGAGATAGGTAGACGGAGAGAGAGAGAGAGATAGGTGGAGGGAGAGAGAGAGCGATAGGCAGAGGGAGAGGGAGAGAGAGATGGAGAGATATAGGCGGAGAGAGAGAGGGAGAGAGAGAGAGAAATAGGCGGAGGGAGAGAGAGAGGCAGAGACAGAGAGATAGGCAGAGAGAGAGAGAGATAGACAGAGGGAGAGAGAGAGAGAGACATAGGCGGAAGGAGAGAGAGAGTGAGAGAGAGATCAGCGGAGTGAGAGAGAGAGATACGCAGAGGGAGAGAGAGAGAGAGATAGGTGGAGTGAGAGAGAGAGATAGGCGGAGGGGGAGAGAGAGAGAGACAGGCGGAGTGAGGGAGAGAGAGAGATAGGCGGAGGGAGAGAGTGAGAGGGATAGGCAGAGGGGGAGAGAGAGAGAGAGTGATAGGCGGAGGGAGAGAGAGACAGGCAGAGTGAGAGAGAGAGATAGGCGGGGAGAGAGAGAGAGAGAGAGAGACAGGCGGAGGGAGAGAGAGAGAGAGAGAGAAAGAGATAGGCGGAGGGAGAGAGAGAGAAAGGCGGAAGGAGAGAGAGAGTGACAGAGAGAGATCGGCGGAGGGAGAGAGAGAGGCGGAGGGAGAGAGAGAGATAGGCGGAGGGAGGGAGAGAGAGAGTGACAGAGAGAGATCGGCGGAGGGAGAGAGAGAGGCGGAGGGAGAGAGAGAGAGAGAGATTTAGGCGGAGAGAGAGAGAGAGATAGGCAGAGGGAGAGAGAGAGAGAGATGGAGAGAGATAGGCGGAGAGGGAGACAGAGAGAGAGAGAGAGAGAGATAGGCGGAGGGAGAGAGAGAGAGAGATAGGCGGAGAAGGAGAGAGGGAGAGAGAGAAAGGCGGAGGGAGAGAGAGAGAGATAGGTGGAGGGAGAGAGAGAGATAGGTAGACGGAGAGAGAGAGAGAGATAGGTGGAGGGAGAGAGAGAGCGATAGGCAGAGGGAGAGGGACAGAGAGATGGAGAGAGATAGGCGGAGAGAGAGAGGGAGAGAGAGAGAGAGATAGGCGGAGGGAGAGAGAGAGGCAGAGAGAGAGAGATAGGCGGAGAGAGAGAGAGAGAGAGAGAGATAGGCGGGGAGAGAGAGAGAGAGACATAGGCGGAAGGAGAGAGAGAGTGAGAGAGAGATCAGCGGAGGGAGAGAGAGAGATATGCAGAGGGAAAGAGAGAGACAGATAGGTGGAGTGAGAGAGAGAGATAGGCGGAGTGAGAGAGAGAGGGAGACAGGCGGAGTGAGAGAGAGAGAGAGATAGGCGGAGGGAGAGAGAGAGAGGGATAGGCAGAGGGGAAGAGAGAGAGAGATAGGCGGAGGGAGAGAGAGAGAGAGAGAGAGATATGCGGAGGGAGAAAGAGAGAGATAGACAGAGGGAGAGAGAGAGAGAGAGAGATAGGCGGAAGGAGAGAGAGAGTGAGAGAGAGATCGGTGGAGGGAGAGAGAGAGTTAGGCAGAGGGAGAGAGAGAGAGATAGGCGGAGAAGGAGAGAGAGAGAGAGAGATAGGCGGAGAAGGAGAGAGAGAGAGAGATAGGTGAGGGAGAGAGTGAGAGAGAGGGAGATAGGCGGAGGGAGAGAGAGATAGGTGGAGGGAGAGAGAGATAGGTGGAGGGAGAGAGAGAGAGAAAGATAGGCGGAGATGAAGAGATAGGCGGAGGGAGAGAGAGAGAGAGATAGGCGGAGGGAGAGAGAGAGAGAATTAGGCGGAGGGAGAGAGAGAGAGAGGCGGAGGGAGCGACAGAGAAAGAGAGATAGGCAGAGGGAGAGAGAGATAGAGAGAGATAGGCGGAGAGGGAGAGAGAGAGAGAGATAGGCGGAGGGAGAGAGAGAGAGAGAGAGAGATAGGCGGAGAAGGAGAGAGGGAGAGAGTGATAGGCGGAGGGAGAGAGTGAGAGAGAGACAGGTGGAGGGAGAGATAGAGATAGGTGGAGGGAGAGAGAGAGCGATAGGCAGAGGGAGAGGGAGAGAGAGAGAGTGAGAGAGATAGGCGGAGGGAGAGAGAGAGAGATTGGCGGAGGGAGAGAGAGATAGGCAGAGAGAGAGAGAGGGATAGGCGGAGGGAGAGAGAGATAGAGAGAGATAGGTGGAGGGTGAGAGAGAGAGAGATAGGTGGAGGGTGAGAGAGAGAGAGATAGGTGGAGGGAGAGAGAGAGATAGGTGGAGGGAGAGAGAGAGAGAAGCGGAGTGAGAGAGAGAGATGGTGTGAGAGAGAGAGATTGGCGGAGTGAGAGAGAGAGATAGGAGGAGGGAGAGAGAGAGAGGGATAGGCAGAGGGGGAGAGAGAGAGAGAGATAGACGAAGAGGGAGAGAGAGAGAGATAGGCGGAGAGAGATAGATAGGTGGAGAGAGAGAGATAGGCGGAGGGAGAGACAGAGAGAGATAGGCGGATTGAGAGAGCGAGAGGCGGAGGGAGTGAGCGAGAGAGAGAGAGAGAGAGAGGCGGAGGGAGTGAGCGAGAGAGAGAGAGACAGGTAGAGGGAGAGAGAGAGAGAGATAGAGAGAGATAGGCAGAGAGGGAGAGAGAGAGAGAGAGATAGGCGGAGGGAGAGAGAGAGAGGCGGAGAGAGTGAGCGAGAGAGAGAGAGAGAGAGAGAGAGAGATAGGCGGAGAGGGAGAGAGAGAGAGAGAGAGGCAGAGGGAGAGAGAGAGAGAGAGAGATAGGCAGAAAAGGAGAGAGGGAGAGAGATTTAGGCGGAGGGAGAGAGAGAGAGAGAGATAGGCGGCGGGAGAGAGAGAGAGAGAAAGAGATAGGCGGAGGGAGAGAGAGAGATAGGCGGAAGGAGAGAGAGAGTGAGAGAAAGAGATCGGCGGAGGGAGAGAGAGAGATAGGCGAGGGAGAGAGTGAGAGAGAGGGAGATAGGCGGAGGGAGAGAGAGATAGGTGGAGGGAGAGAGAGATAGGTGGAGGGTGAGAGAGATAGGTGGAGGGAGAGAGAGAGATGGGTGGAGAGAGAGAAAGAGAGAAAGGCAGAGAGGGAGAGAGAGAGAGAAAGATAGGCGGAGAGAGAGAGAGATAGGCGGAGGGAGAGAGAGAGAGAGGTAGGCGGAGAGAGAGAGATAGGTGGAGAGAGAGAGAGAGATAGGTGGAGTGAGAGAGCGAGAGAGATAGGCGGAGTGAGAGAGAGAGAGATAGGTGGAGGGAGAGAGAGATAGGCGGAGGGAGAGAGAGAGATAGGCGGAAGGAGAGAGAGAGTGTGAGAGAGAGATCGGCGGAGGGAGAGAGAGAAAGAGAGAGAGAGAGATAGGTGGTGGGAGAGAGAGAGAGATAGACGAATGGGGAGAGAGAGAGAGAGAGAGAGATAGGCGGATGGAGAGAGCGAGAGAGAGAGATTGTGGAGGGAGAGAGAGAGATAGGCGGAGGGAGAGAGAGAGAGAGATAGGCGGAACGAGAGAGAGAGTGAGAGAGAGATTGGCGGAGGGACAGAGAGAGATAGGCAGAGGGAGAGAGAGAGAGAGAGGCAGAGAGAGAGAGATAGGCAGAGAGAGAGAGAGAGAGAGATAGGCAGAGAGAGAGAGAGATAGGCGGAGAGAGAGAGAGAGAGATAGGCGGAGAGAGAGAGAGAGAGATAGGCGGAGGGAGAAAGAGAGAGATAGACAGAGGGAGAGAGAGCGAGAGAGATAGGCGGAAGGAGAGAGAGAGTGAGAGAGAGATCGGCGGAGGGAGAGAGAGAGTTAGGCAGAGGGAGAGAGAGAGAGATAGGCGGAGAAGGAGAGAGAGAGAGAGATAGGCGGAGAAGGAGAGAGAGAGAGATAGGCGGAGGGAGAGAGAGAGATAGGTGAGGGAGAGAGTGAGAGAGAGGGAGATAGGCGGAGGGAGAGAGAGATAGGTGGAGGGAGAGAGAGATAGGTGGAGGGAGAGAGAGAGAGAAAGATAGGCGGAGATGAAGAGATAGGCGGAGGGAGAGAGAGAGAGATAGGCGGAGGGAGAGAGAGAGAGAGAGAATTAGGCGGAGGGAGAGAGAGAGAGGCGGAGGGAGCGACAGAGAAAGAGAGATAGGCAGAGGGAGAGAGAGATAGAGAGAGATAGGCGGAGAGGGAGAGAGAGAGAGAGATAGGCGGAGGGAGAGAGAGAGAGAGAGATAGGCGGAGAAGGAGAGAGGGAGAGAGTGATAGGCGGAGGGAGAGAGTGAGAGAGAGACAGGTGGAGGGAGAGATAGAGATCGGTGGAGGGAGAGAGAGAGCGATAGGCAGAGGGAGAGGGAGAGAGAGAGAGTGAGAGAGATCGGCGGAGGGAGAGAGAGAGAGATTGGCGGAGGGAGAGAGAGATAGGCAGAGAGAGAGAGAGGGATAGGCGGAGGGAGAGAGAGATAGAGAGAGATAGGTGGAGGGTGAGAGAGAGAGAGATAGGTGGAGGGTGAGAGAGAGAGAGATAGGTGGAGGGAGAGAGAGAGATAGGTGGAGGGAGAGAGAGAGAGAAGCGGAGTGAGAGAGAGAGAGATGGAGTGAGAGAGAGAGATTGGCAGAGTGAGAGATAGAGAGATAGGCGGAGGGAGAGAGAGAGAGGGATAGGCAGAGGGGGAGAGAGAGAGAGAGAGATAGACGAAGAGGGAGAGAGAGAGAGATAGGCGGAGAGAGATAGATAGGTGGAGAGAGAGAGCTAGGCGGAGGGAGAGAGAGAGTGAGAGAGAGATTGGCGGAGGGAGAGAGAGAGATACGCAGAGGGAGAGAGAGAGAGAGATAGGCGGAGGGAGAGAGAGAGAGAGAGAGATAGGCGGAGGGAGAGAGAGAGAGAGACAGAGGCGGAGTGAGAGAGAGAGAGAGAGATAGGCGGAGGGAGAGAGAGAGGGATAGGCAGAGGGGGGGAGAGAGAGAGAGAGAGAGAGAGAGATAGGCGGAGGGAGAGAGAGAGAGGCAGAGTGTGAGAGAGAGATAGGCAGAGAGAGAGAGAGTGAGAGGCAGAGAGAGAGAGAGAGATAGGCAGAGAGAGAGAGAGTGAGAGGCAGAGAGAGAGGCGGAGAGAGAGAGAGATAGTCGGAGGGAGAGAGAGAGAGAGATAGGCGAAAGGAGAGAGAGAGTGAGAGAGAGATCGGCGGAGGGAGAGAGAGAGATAGGCAGAGGGAGACAGAGAGAGAGAGATAGGCGGAGAGAGCGAGAGAGATCGGCGGAGTGAGAGAGAGAGAGATAGGCGGAGTGAGAGAGAGAGAGCTAGGCGGAGGGAGAGAGAGAGATAGGCGGAGGGAGAGAGAGAGATAGGTGGAAGGAGAGAGAGATAGGCGGAGGGAGAGAGAGAGATAGGCGGAAGGAGAGAGAGAGTGACAGAGAGAGATCGGCGGAGGGAGAGAGAGAGGCCGAGGGAGAGAGAGAGATAGGTGGAGGGAGAGAGAGAGATAGGCGGAGGGAGAGAGAGAGTGACAGAGAGAGATCGGCGGAGGGAGAGAGAGAGGCGGAGGGAGAGAGAGAGATAGGCGGAGGGAGAGAGAGAGATAGGCGTAAGGAGAGAGAGAGTGACAGAGAGAGATCGGCGGAGGGAGAGAGAGAGGCCGAGGGAGAGAGAGAGACAGGTGGAGGGAGAGAGAGATAGGTAGACGGAGAGAGAGAGAGAGATAGGTGGAGGGAGAGAGAGAGATAAGTAGACGGAGAGAGAGAGAGAGATAGGTGGAGGGAGAGAGAGAGCGATAGGCAGAGGGAGAGGGAGAGAGAGATGGAGAGAGATAGGCGGAGAGAGAGAGGGAGAGAGAGAGATAGGCGGAGGGAGAGAGAGAGGCAGAGAGAGAGAGATTGGCGGAGAGAGAGAGAGAGAGATAGGCGGAAGGAGAGAGAGAGTGAGAGAGAGATCAGCGGAGGGAGAGAGAGAGATACGCAGAGGGAGAGAGAGAGAGAGATAGGTGGAGTGAGAGAGAGAGATAGGCGGAGGGAGAGAGAGAGATAGGCGAAAGGAGAGAGAGAGTGACAGAGAGAGATCGGCGGAGGGAGAGAGAGAGGCGGAGGGAGAGAGAGAGACAGGTGGAGGGAGAGAGAGATAGGTAGACGGAGAGAGAGAGAGATAGGTGGAGGGAGAGAGAGAGATAAGTAGACGGAGAGAGAGAGAGATAGGTGGAGGGAGAGAGAGAGCGATAGGCAGAGGGAGAGGGAGAGAGAGATGGAGAGAGATAGGCGGAGAGAGAGAGGGAGAGAGAGAGATAGGCGGAGGGAGAGAGAGAGGCAGAGAGAGAGAGATAGACGGAGGGAGAGAGAGAGAGAGAGGCAGAGAGAGAGAGATAGGCAGAGAGAGAGAGAGAGAGATAGGCAGAGAGAGAGAGAGATAGGCGGAGAGAGAGAGAGAGAGATAGGCGGAGGGAGAAAGAGAGAGATAGACAGAGGGAGAGAGAGCGAGAGAGATAGGCGGAAGGAGAGAGAGAGTTAGAGAGAGATCGGCGGAGGGAGAGAGAGAGTTAGGCAGAGGGAGAGAGAGAGAGATAGGTGGAGAAGGAGAGAGAGAGAGAGATAGGCGGAGAAGGAGAGAGAGAGAGATAGGCGGAGGGAGAGAGAGAGATAGGTGAGGGAGAGAGTGAGAGAGAGGGAGATAGGCGGAGGGAGAGAGAGATAGGTGGAGGGAGAGAGAGATAGGTGGAGGGAGAGAGAGAGAGAAAGATAGGCGGAGATGAAGAGATAGGCGGAGGGAGAGAGAGTGAGATAGGCGGAGGGAGAGAGAGAGAGAGAGAATTAGGCGGAGGGAGAGAGAGAGAGAGACGGAGGGAGCGACAGAGAAAGAGAGATAGGCAGAGGGAGAGAGAGATAGAGAGAGATAGGCGGAGAGGGAGAGAGAGAGAGAGATAGGCGGAGGGAGAGAGAGAGAGAGAGATAGGCGGAGAAGGAGAGAGGGAGAGAGTGATAGGCGGAGGGAGAGAGTGAGAGAGAGACAGGTGGAGGGAGAGATAGAGATCGGTGGAGGGAGAGAGAGAGCGATAGGCAGAGGGAGAGGGAGAGAGAGAGAGTGAGAGAGATCGGCGGAGGGAGAGAGAGAGAGATTGGCGGAGGGAGAGAGAGATAGGCAGAGAGAGAGAGAGGGATAGGCGGAGGGAGAGAGAGATAGAGAGAGATAGGTGGAGGGTGAGAGAGAGAGAGATAGGTGGAGGGTGAGAGAGAGAGAGATAGGTGGAGGGAGAGAGAGAGATAGGTGGAGGGAGAGAGAGAGAGAAGCGGAGTGAGAGAGAGAGAGATGGAGTGAGAGAGAGAGATTGGCGGAGTGAGAGAGAGAGAGATAGGCGGAGGGAGAGAGAGAGAGGGATAGGCAGAGGGGGAGAGAGAGAGAGAGATAGACGAAGAGGGAGAGAGAGAGAGATAGGCGGAGAGAGATAGATAGGTGGAGAGAGAGAGCTAGGCGGAGGGAGAGAGAGAGTGAGAGAGAGATTGGCGGAGGGAGAGAGAGAGATACGCAGAGGGAGAGAGAGAGAGAGATAGGCGGAGGGAGAGAGAGAGAGAGAGATAGGCGGAGGGAGAGAGAGAGAGAGACAGAGGCGGAGTGAGAGAGAGAGAGAGAGATAGGCGGAGGGAGAGAGAGAGGGATAGGCAGAGGGGGAGAGAGAGAGAGAGAGAGAGAGAGATAGGCGGAGGGAGAGAGAGAGAGGCAGAGTGTGAGAGAGAGATAGGCAGAGAGAGAGAGAGTGAGAGGCAGAGAGAGAGAGAGAGATAGGCAGAGAGAGAGAGAGTGAGCGGCAGAGAGAGAGGCGGAGAGAGAGAGAGATAGTCGGAGGGAGAGAGAGAGAGAGATAGGCGAAAGGAGAGAGAGAGTGAGAGAGAGATAGGCGGAGAGAGCGAGAGAGATCGGCGGAGTGAGAGAGAGAGAGATAGGCGGAGTGAGAGAGAGAGAGCTAGGCGGAGGGAGAGAGAGAGATAGGCGGAGGGAGAGAAAGAGATAGGTGGAAGGAGAGAGAGATAGGCGGAGGGAGAGAGAGAGATAGGCGGAAGGAGAGAGAGAGTGACAGAGAGAGATCGGCGGAGGGAGAGAGATAGGCGGAGGGAGAGAGAGATAGGCGGAGGGAGAGAGAGAGATAGGCGGAAGGAGAGAGAGAGTGACAGAGAGAGATCGGCGGAGGGAGAGAGAGAGGCGGAGGGAGAGAGAGAGATAGGCGGAGGGAGAGAGAGAGATAGGCGGAAGGAGAGAGAGAGTGACAGAGAGAGATCGGCGGAGGGAGAGAGAGAGGCCGAGGGAGAGAGAGAGATAGGTGGAGGGAGAGAGAGAGATAGGCGGAGGGAGAGAGAGAGTGACAGAGAGAGATCGGCGGAGGGAGAGAGAGAGGCGGAGGGAGAGAGAGAGATAGGCGGAGGGAGAGAGAGAGATAGGCGTAAGGAGAGAGAGAGTGACAGAAAGAGATCGGCGGAGGGAGAGAGAGAGGCGGAGGGAGAGAGAGAGACAGGTGGAGGGAGAGAGAGATAGGTAGACGGAGAGAGAGAGAGAGATAGGTGGAGGGAGAGAGAGAGATAAGTAGACGGAGAGAGAGAGAGAGATAGGTGGAGGGAGAGAGAGAGCGATAGGCAGAGGGAGAGGGAGAGAGAGATGGAGAGAGATAGGCGGAGAGAGAGAGGGAGAGAGAGAGATAGGCGGAGGGAGAGAGAGAGGCAGAGAGAGAGAGATTGGCGGAGAGAGAGAGAGAGAGATAGGCGGAAGGAGAGAGAGAGTGAGAGAGAGATCAGCGGAGGGAGAGAGAGAGATACGCAGAGGGAAAGAGAGAGAGAGATAGGTGGAGTGAGAGAGAGAGATAGGCGGAGGGAGAGAGAGAGATAGGCGAAAGGAGAGAGAGAGTGACAGAGAGAGATCGGCGGAGGGAGAGAGAGAGGCGGAGGGAGAGAGAGAGACAGGTGGAGGGAGAGAGAGATAGGTAGACGGAGAGAGAGAGAGAGATAGGTGGAGGGAGAGAGAGAGATAAGTAGACGGAGAGAGAGAGAGATAGGTGGAGGGAGAGAGAGAGCGATAGGCATAGGGAGAGGGAGAGAGAGATGGAGAGAGATAGGCGGAGAGAGAGAGGGAGAGAGAGAGATAGGCGGAGGGAGAGAGAGAGGCAGAGAGAGAGAGATAGACGGAGGGAGAGAGAGAGAGAGAGATAGGCGGAAGGAGAGAGAGAGTGAGAGAGAGATCAGCGGAGGGAGAGAGAGAGATACGCAGAGGGAGAGAGAGAGAGAGATAGGTGGAGTGAGAGAGAGAGAGATAGGCGGAGGGAGAGAGAGAGAGAGACAGGCAGAGTGAGAGAGAGAGAGATATGCAGAGGGAGAGAGAGAGAGGGATAGGCAGAGGGGGAGAGAGATAGAGAGATAGGCGGAGGGAGAGAGAGACAGGCAGAGTGAGAGAGAGAGATAGGCGGAGAGAGAGAGAGATAGGCGGAAGGAGAGAGAGAGTGAGAGAGAAATCGGTGGAGGGAGAGAGACAGATAGGCAAAGGGAGAGAGAGAGAGAGAGAGACAGGCGGAGAGAGAGAGAGAGATAGGCGGAGTGAGAGAGAGAGAGATAGGCGGAGTGAGAGAGCGAGAAAGATAGGTGGAGGGAGAGAGAGAGATAGGTAGAGGGAAAGAGAGAGATAGGTGGAGGGAGAGAGAGAGATAGGTAGACGGAGAGAGAGAGAGATAGGTGGAGGGAGAGAGAGAGCGATAGGCAGAGGGAGAGGGAGAGAGAGAGTGAGAGAGATAGGCAGAGGGAGAGAGAGATAGGCAGAGAGAGAGAGAGGGATAGGCGGAGGGAGAGAGAGATAGAGAGAGAGAGATAGGCGGAGGGTGAGAGAGAGAGAGATAGGCGGAGGGAGAGAGAGACAGGCAGAGAGAGAGAGAGGGATAGGCGGAGGGAGAGAGAGATAGAGAGAGAGAGATAGGCGGAGGGTGAGAGAGAGAGAGATAGGCGGAGGGAGAGAGAGAGATAGGTGGAGGGAGAGAGAGAGTGAGAGAGAGATTGGCGGAGGGAGAGAGGGAGATACGCAGAGGGAGAGAGAGAGAGAGATAGGTGGAGGGAGAGAGAGAGAGAGAGACATAGGCAGAGTGAGAGAGAGAGAGAGAGATAGGCGGAGGGAGAGAGAGAGGGATAGGCAGAGGGGGAGAGAGAGAGAGAGAGAGAGAGATAGGCGGAGGGAGAGAGAGAGAGGCAGAGTGAGAGAGAGAGATAGGCAGAGAGAGAGAGAGTGAGAGGCAGAGAGAGAGAGAGAGATAAGCAGAGAGAGAGAGTGAGAGGCAGAGAGAGAGGCGGAAAGAGAGAGAGATAGGCGGAGGGAGAGAGAGAGAGATAGGCGGAAGGAGAGAGAGAGAGAGAGAGAGATCGGCGGAGGGAGAGAGAGAGATAGGCAGAGGGAGAGAGAGAGAGAGAGAGAGATAGGCGGAGAGAGCGAGAGAGATAGGCGGAGAGAGCGAGAGAGATCGGCGGAGTGAGAGAGAGAGAGATAGGCGGAGTGAGAGAGAGAGATAGGTGGAGGGAGAGAGAGATAGGCGGAGGGAGAGAGAGAGAGATAGGCGGAGGGAGAGAGAGAGATAGGCGGAGGGAGAGAGAGAGATAGGCGGAGGGAGAGAGAGAGATAGGTGGAGGGAGAGAGAGATAGGCGGAGGGAGAGAGAGAGATAGGCGGAAGGAGAGAGAGAGTGACAGAGAGAGATCGGCGGAGGGAGAGAGAGAGGCGGAGAGAGAGAGAGATAGGCGGAGGGAGCGAGAGAGATAGTCGGAAGGAGAGAGAGAGTGACAGAGAGAGATCGGCGGAGGGAGAGAGAGAGGCGGAGGGAGAGAGAGAGATAGGCGGAGGGAGAGAGAGAGATAGGCGGAAGGAGAGAGAGAGTGACAGAGAGAGATCGGCGGAGGGAGAGAGAGAGGCGGAGGGAGAGAGTGAGATAGGTAGAGGGAGAGAGAGAGATAGGTGGAGGGAGAGAGAGAGATAGATAGACGGAGAGCGAGAGAGATAGGTGGAGGGAGAGAGAGAGCGATAGGCAGAGGGAGAGGGAGAGAGAGATGGAGAGAGATAGGCGGAGAGAGAGAGGGAGAGAGATGGAGAGAGATAGGCGGAGAGAGAGAGGGAGAGAGAGAGAGAGAGATAGGCGGAGGGAGAGAGAGAGGCAGAGAGAGAGAGATAGGCGGAGAGAGAGAGAGAGAGAGATAGACGGAGGGAGAGAGAGAGAGAGAGAGATAGGCGGAAGGAGAGAGAGAATGAGAGAGAAATCGGTGGAGGGAGAGAGAGAGATACGCAGAGGGAGAGAGAGAGAGAGATAGGTGGAGTGAGAGAGAGAGAGATAGGCGGAGGGAGAGAGAGAGACAGGCGGAGTGAGAGAGAGAGAGATAGGCAGAGGGAGAGAGAGAGAGGGATAGGCAGAGGGGGAGAGAGAGAGAGAGATAGGCGGAAGGAGAGAGAGAGTGAGAGAGAAATCGGTGGAGGGAGAGAGACAGATAGGCAGAGGGAGAGAGAGAGAGAGAGACAGGCGGAGAGAGAGAGAGAGATAGGCGGAGTGAGAGAGAGAGAGATAGGCGGAGTGAGAGAGTGAGAAAGATAGGTGGAGGGAGAGAGAGAGATAGGTAGAGGGAGAGAGAGAGATAGGTGGAGGGAGAGAGAGAGATAGGTAGACGGAGAGAGAGAGAGAGAGATAGGTGGAGGGAGAGAGAGAGCGATAGGCAGAGGGAGAGGGAGAGAGAGAGTGAGAGAGATAGGCAGAGGGAGAGAGAGATAGGCAGAGAGAGAGAGAGGGATAGGCGGAGGGATAGAGAGATAGAGAGAGAGAGATAGGCGGAGGGTGAGAGAGAGAGATAGGCGGAGGGAGAGAGAGAGATAGGTGGAGGGAGAGAGAGAGATAGGCGGAGTGAGAGAGAGAGAGATAGGTGGAGGAAGAGAGAGAGAGGGATAGGCAGGGGGGGAGAGAGAGAAAGAGAGATAGGCGGAGGGAGAGAGAGAGGCAGAGAGAGAGAGAGGCAGAGAGAGAGAGATAGGCGGAGAGAGAGAGATACGCAGAGGGAGAGAGAGAGAGATAGGCGGAGTGAGAGAGAGAGAGATAGGCGGAGGGAGAGAGAGAGAGAGACAGGCGGAGTGAGAGAGAGAGAGAGATAGGCGGAGGGAGAGAGAGAGGGATAGGCAGAGGGGGAGAGAGAGAGAGAGATAGGCAGAGGGAGAGAGAGACAGGCAGAGTGAGAGAGAGAGATAGGCAGAGAGAGAGAGAGAGATAGGCAGAGGGAGAGAGAGAGATAGGCGGAAGGAGAGAGAGAGAGAGAGAGACAGGCGGAGAGAGAGAGAGAGAGATAGGCGGAGTGAGAGAGAGAGAGATAGGCGGAGTGAGAGAGTGAGAAAGATAGGTGGAGGGAGAGAGAGAGAGATAGGTGGAGGGAGAGAGAGATCGGCGGAGGGAGAGAGAGAGAGAGAGAGAGAGAGAGAGACAGGCCGTGGGAGAGTGAGAGAGATAGACGAAGAGGGAGTGAGAGAGAGATAGGCGGAGGGAGAGAGAGAGAGCGAGATAGGTGGAGGGAGAGAGAAAGAGAGAGATAGGCAGAGGGAGAGAGAGAGAGAGATAGGCGGAGGGACAGAGAGAGAGAGAGAGACAGGCGGAGGGAGAGAGAGAGAAAGAGACAGGCGGAGGGAGAGAGAGAGATAGGCGGAAGGAGAGAGAGAGTGAGAGAGAGAGATAGGCGAGGGAGAGAGTGAGAGAGAGGGAGATAGGCGGAGGGAGAGAGAGAGATAGGAGGAGGGTGAGAGAGATAGGTGGAGGGAGAGAGAGAGAGATAGGTGGAGGGAGAGAGAGATCGGCGGAGGGAGAGAGAGAGAGAGAGAGAGAGAGAGAGACAGGCCGTGGGAGAGTGAGAGAGATAGACGAAGAGGGCGTGAGAGAGAGATAGGCGGAGGGAGAGAGAGCGAGCGAGATAGGTGGAGGGAGAGAGAAAGAGAGAGATAGGCAGAGGGAGAGAGAGAGAGAGATAGGCGGAGGGACAGAGAGAGAGAGAGAGACAGGCGGAGGGAGAGAGAGAGAGAGAAAGAGATAGGCGGAGGGAGAGAGAGAGATAGGCGGAAGGAGAGAGAGAGTGAGAGAGAGAGATAGGCGAGGGAGAGAGTGAGAGAGAGGGAGATAGGCGGAGGGAGAGAGAGAGATAGGAGGAGGGTGAGAGAGATAGGTGGAGGGAGAGAGAGAGATGGGTGGAGGGAGAGAGAGAGAGAAAGGCGGAGGGAGAGAGAGAGAGAGAGAGAGATAGAGAGAGATAGGCAGAGAGAGAGAGAGAGAAAGATAGGCGGAGAGAGAGAGATAGGCGGAGGGAGAGAGACAGAGAGGTAGGCGGAGAGAGAGAGATAGGTGGAGAGAGAGAGAGAGATAGGTGGAGTGAGAGAGCGAGAGAGATAGGCGGAGGGAGAGAGGGAGAGATAGGTGGAGGGAGAGAGAGATAGGCGGAGGGAGAGAGAGATATAGGCGGAAGGAGAGAGAGAGTGAGAGAGAGAGATCGGCGGAGGGAGAGAGAGAAAGAGAGAGAGAGAGATAGGTGGTGGGAGAGAGAGAGAGATAGACGAAGGGGGAGAGAGAGAGAGAGAGAGATATAGGCGGATGGAGAGAGCGAGAGAGAGAGATTGCGGAGTGAGAGAGAGAGATAGGCAGAGGGAGAGAGAGAGATAGGTGGAGGGAGAGAGAGAGATAGGTAGACGGAGAGAGAGAGAGATAGGTGGAGGGAGAGAGAGAGCGATAGGCAGAGGGAGAGGGAGAGAGAGAGTGAGAGAGATAGGCAGAGGGAGAGAGAGATAGGCAGAGAGAGAGAGAGGGATAGGCGGAGGGAGAGAGAGATAGAGAGAGAGAGATAGGCGGAGGGTGAGAGAGAGAGAGATAGGCGGAGGGAGAGAGAGACAGGCAGAGAGAGAGAGAGGGATAGGCGGAGGGAGAGAGAGATAGAGAGAGAGAGATAGGCGGAGGGTGAGAGAGAGAGAGATAGGCGGAGGGAGAGAGAGAGATAGGTGGAGGGAGAGAGAGAGTGAGAGAGAGATTGGCGGAGGGAGAGAGGGAGATACGCAGAGGGAGAGAGAGAGAGAGATAGGCAGAGGGAGAGAGAGAGAGAGATAGGTGGAGGGAGAGAGAGAGAGAGACATAGGCGGAGTGAGAGAGAGAGAGAGAGATAGGCGGAGGGAGAGAGAGAGGGATAGGCAGAGGGGGAGAGAGAGAGAGAGAGATAGGCGGAGGGAGAGAGAGAGAGGCAGAGTGAGAGAGAGAGATAGGCAGAGAGAGAGAGAGTGAGAGGCAGAGAGAGAGAGAGAGATAGGCAGAGAGAGAGAGTGAGAGGCAGAGAGAGAGGCGGAGAGAGAGAGAGATAGGCGGAAGGAGAGAGAGAGTGAGAGAGAGATCGGCGGAGGGAGAGAGAGAGATAGGCAGAGGGAGAGAGAGAGCGAGAGAGATAGGCGGAGAGAGCGAGAGAGATCGGCGGAGTGAGAGAGAGAGAGATAGGCGGAGTGAGAGAGAGAGATAGGTGGAGGGAGAGAGAGATAGGCGGAGGGAGAGAGAGAGAGATAGGCGGAGGGAGAGAGAGAGATAGGCGGAGGGAGAGAGAGAGATAGGCGGAGGGAGAGAGAGAGATAGGTGGAGGGAGAGAGAGATAGGCGGAGGGAGAGAGAGAGATAGGCGGAAGGAGAGAGAGAGTGACAGAGAGAGATCGGCGGAGGGAGAGAGAGAGGCGGAGAGAGAGAGAGATAGGCGGAGGGAGCGAGAGAGAGAGGCGGAAGGAGAGAGAGAGTGACAGAGAGAGATCGGCGGAGGGAGAGAGAGAGGCGGAGGGAGAGAGAGAGATAGGCGGAGGGAGAGAGAGAGATAGGCGGAAGGAGAGAGAGAGTGACAGAGAGAGATCGGTGGAGGGAGAGAGAGAGGCGGAGGCAGAGAGTGAGATAGGTAGAGGGAGAGAGAGAGATAGGTGGAGGGAGAGAGAGAGATAGGTAGACGGAGAGAGAGAGAGATAGGTGGAGGGAGAGAGAGAGCGATAGGCAGAGGGAGAGGGAGAGAGAGATGGAGAGAGATAGGCGGAGAGAGAGAGGGAGAGAGATGGAGAGAGATAGGTGGAGAGAGAGAGGGAGAGAGAGAGAGAGATAGGCGGAGGGAGAGAGAGAGGCAGAGAGAGAGAGATAGGCGGAGGAGAGAGAGAGAGAGAGAGATAGACGGAGGGAGAGAGAGAGAGAGAGATAGGCGGAAGGAGAGAGAGAGTGAGAGAGAAATCGGTGGAGGGAGAGAGAGAGATACGCAGAGGGAGAGAGAGAGAGATAGGTGGAGTGAGAGAGAGAGAGATAGGCGGAGGGAGAGAGAGAGACAGGCGGAGTGAGAGAGAGAGAGATAGGCAGAGGGAGAGAGAGAGAGGGATAGGCAGAGGGGGAGAGAGAGAGAGAGATAGGTGGAAGGAGAGAGAGAGTGAGAGAGAAATCGGTGGAGGGAGAGAGACAGATAGGCAGAGGGAGAGAGAGAGAGAGAGACAGGCGGAGAGAGAGAGATAGGCGGAGTGAGAGAGAGAGAGATAGGCGGAGTGAGAGAGTGAGAAAGATAGGTGGAGGGAGAGAGAGAGATAGGTAGAGGGAGAGAGAGAGATAGGTGGAGGGAGAGAGAGAGATAGGTAGACGGAGAGAGAGAGATAGGTGGAGGGAGAGAGAGAGCGATAGGCAGAGGGAGAGGGAGAGAGAGAGTGAGAGAGATAGGCAGAGGGAGAGAGAGATAGGCAGAGAGAGAGAGAGGGATAGGCGGAGGGAGAGAGAGAGATAGAGAGAGAGAGATAGGCGGAGGGTGAGAGAGAGAGATAGGCGGAGGGAGAGAGAGAGATAGGTGGAGGGAGAGAGAGAGATAGGCGGAGTGAGAGAGAGAGAGATAGGTGGAGGAAGAGAGAGAGAGGGATAGGCGGGGGGGAGAGAGAGAAAGAGAGATAGGCGGAGGGAGAGAGAGAGAGAGACAGGCGGAGTGAGAGAGAGAGAGAGATAGGCGGAGGGAGAGAGAGAGGGATAGGCAGAGGGGGAGAGAGAGAGAGAGATAGGCAGAGGGAGAGAGAGACAGGCAGAGTGAGAGAGAGAGATAGGCAGAGAGAGAGAGAGAGATAGGCAGAGGGAGAGAGAGAGATAGGCGGAAGGAGAGAGAGAGAGAGAGAGAGACAGGCGGAGAGAGAGAGAGAGAGATAGGCGGAGTGAGAGAGAGAGAGATAGGCGGAGTGAGAGAGTGAGAAAGATAGGTGGAGGGAGAGAGAGAGAGATAGGTGGAGGGAGAGAGAGATCGGCGGAGGGAGAGAGAGAGAGAGAGAGAGAGAGCGAGATAGGTGGAGGGAGAGAGAAAGAGAGAGATAGGCAGAGGGAGAGAGAGAGAGAGAAAGGCGGAGGGATAGAGAGAGAGAGAGAGACAGGCGGAGGGAGAGAGAGAGAGAGAGAAAGAGACAGGCGGAGGGAGAGAGAGAGATAGGCGGAAGGAGAGAGAGAGTGAGAGAGAGAGATAGGCGAGGGAGAGAGTGAGAGAGAGGGAGATAGGCGGAGGGAGAGAGAGATAGGAGGAGGGTGAGAGAGATAGGTGGAGGGAGAGAGAGAGAGATAGGTGGAGGGAGAGAGAGATCGGCGGTGGGAGAGAGAGAGAGAGAGAGAGAGAGAGAGACAGGCCGTGGGAGAGTGAGAGAGATAGACGAAGAGGGAGTGAGAGAGAGATAGGCGGAGGGAGAGAGAGAGAGCGAGATAGGTGGAGGGAGAGAGAAAGAGAGAGATAGGCAGAGGGAGAGAGAGAGAGAGATAGGCGGAGGGACAGAGAGAGAGAGAGAGACAGGCGGAGGGAGAGAGAGAGAGAGAAAGAGATAGGCGGAGGGAGAGAGAGAGATAGGCGGAAGGAGAGAGAGAGTGAGAGAGAGAGATAGGCGAGGGAGAGAGTGAGAGAGAGGGAGATAGGCGGAGGGAGAGAGAGAGATAAGAGGAGGGTGAGAGAGATAGGTGGAGGGAGAGAGAGAGATGGGTGGAGGGAGAGAGAGAGAGAAAGGTGGAGGGAGAGAGAGAGAGATAGAGAGAGATAGAGAGAGATAGGCAGAGAGAGAGAGAGAGAAAGATAGGCGGAGAGAGAGAGATAGGCGGAGGGAGAGAGACAGAGATGTAGGCGGAGAGAGAGAGATAGGTGGAGAGAGAGAGAGAGATAGGTGGAGTGAGAGAGCGAGAGAGATAGACGAAGGGGGAGAGAGAGAGAGAGAGAGAGATAGGCGGATGGAGAGAGCGAGAGAGAGAGATTGCGGAGTGAGAGAGAGAGATAGGCAGAGGGAGAGAGGGAGAGAGATAGGCGGAATGAGAGAGAGAGTGAGAGAGAGATCGGCGGAGGGACAGAGAGAGATAGGCAGAGGGAGAGAGAGAGAGATAGATAGGCGGAGAGAGAGAGAGAGAGATAGGCGTAGTGGGAGAGAGAGAGATAGGTGGAGGGAGAGATAGAGAGAGATAGGCGGAGGGAGAGAGAGAGATAGGCGGAAGGAGACAGAGAGTGAGAGAGAGAGATCGGCGGAGGGAGAGACAGAAAGAGAGAGAGAGATAGGCGGTGGGAGAGAGAGAGAGATAGACGAAGGGGGAGAGAGATAGAGATAGGCGGAGGGAGAGGGAGTGAGAGAGAGAGCGAGATAGGTGCAGGAAGAGAGAGAGAGAGAGATAGGCGGAGGGAGAGAGAGAGAGATAGGCGGACAGAGAGATAGAGATAGGCGGAGTGAGAGAGAGAGAGAGAGAGATAGGCAGAAAGAGAGACAGAGTGAGAGAGGATCGGCGCAGGGAGAGAGAGAGATAGGCGGAGTGAGAGAGAAAGAGAGATAGGCGGAGGGAGAGAGAGAGAGATAGGTGGAGGGAGAGAGAGATAGGCAGAGGGAGAGAGAGATAGGTGGAAGGAGAGAGAGAGAGTGAGAGAGAGAGATCGGTGGAGGGAGAGAGAGCAAGAGAGAGAGAGAGATCGGCGGAGGGAGAGACAGAAAGAGAGAGAGAGATAGGCGGTGGGAGAGAGAGAGAGATAGACGAAGGGGGAGAGAGATAGAGATAGGCGGAGGGAGAGGGAGTGAGAGAGAGCGAGATAGGTGCAGGAAGAGAGAGAGAGAGAGATAGGCGGAGGGAGAGAGAGAGAGATAGGCGGACAGAGAGATAGAGATAGGCGGAGTGAGAGAGAGAGAGAGAGAGATAGGCAGAAAGAGAGACAGAGTGAGAGAGGATCGGCGCAGGGAGAGAGAGAGATAGGTGGAGGGAGAGAGAGATAGGCAGAGGGAGAGAGAGATAGGTGGAAGGAGAGAGAGAGAGTGAGAGAGAGAGATCGGTGGAGGGAGAGAGAGCAAGAGAGAGAGAGAGATAGGCGGTGGGAGAGAGAGAGAGATAGACGAAGGGGGAGAGAGAGAGAGAGATAGGCGGAGGGAGAGAGAGAGATAGGCGGAGAGAGAGAGAGATTTAGGCAGAGGAAGAGAGAGAGAGATATGTGGAGGGAGAGAGAGATAGGCGGAGGGAGAGAGAGATAGGCGGAAGGAGAGAGAAAGTGAGAGAGAGAGATCGGCTGAGGGAGAGAGACAAAGAGAGAGAGAGAGATAGGCGGTGGGAGAGAGAGAGATAGGTGGAGGGAGAGAGAGAGATAGGTGGAGGGAGAGAGAGAGAGTGGCGGAGTGAGAGAGAGAGCGGCGGAGTGAGAGAGAGAGACGGAGGGAGAGAGAGAGATAGGCGGAGTGAGAGAGAGAGATAAGCAGAGGGAGAGAGAGAGAGAGAGGGATAGGCAGAGGGGGGGAGAGAGAGAGAGAGAGATAGGCGGAGGGAGAGAGGGAGAGGCAGAGTGAGAGAGAGAGAGAGGCAGAGAGAGAGTGATAGGCAGAGAGAGAGAGAGATAGGCAGAGAGAGAGAGAGAGTGAGAGGCAGAGAGAGAGTCGGAGAGAGAGAGAGATAGGCGGAGGGAGAGAGAGAGAGATAGGCGGAAGGAGAGAGAGAGTGAGAGAGAGATCGGCGGAGGGAGAGAGAGAGATAGGCAGAGGGAGAGAGAGAGAGATAGATAGGCGGAGAGAGAGAGAGAGAGATAGGCGTAGTGGGAGAGAGAGAGATAGGCGGAAGGAGAGAGAGAGAGAGAGAGACAGGCGGAGAGAGAGAGAGAGAGATAGGCGGAGTGAGAGAGAGAGAGATAGGCGGAGTGAGAGAGTGAGAAAGATAGGTGGAGGGAGAGAGAGAGAGATAGGTGGAGGGAGAGAGAGATCGGCGGAGGGAGAGAGAGAGATAGGCAGAGGGAGAGAGAGAGATAGGCGGAAGGAGAGAGAGAGAGAGAGAGACAGGCGGAGAGAGAGAGAGAGAGATAGGCGGAGTGAGAGAGAGAGAGATAGGCGGAGTGAGAGAGTGAGAAAGATAGGTGGAGGGAGAGAGAGAGAGATAGGTGGAGGGAGAGAGAGATCGGCGGAGGGAGAGAGAGAGAGAGAGAGAGAGAGAGAGATAGGTGGAGGGAGAGAGAAAGAGAGAGATAGGCAGAGGGAGAGAGAGAGAGGGATAGGCAGAGGGGGGGAGAGAGAGAGAGAGAGATAGGCAGAGGGAGAGAGAGAGATAGGCGGAAGGAGAGAGAGAGAGAGAGAGACAGGCGGAGAGAGAGAGAGAGAGATAGGCGGAGTGAGAGAGAGAGAGATAGGCGGAGTGAGAGAGTGAGAAAGATAGGTGGAGGGAGAGAGAGAGAGACAGGCAGAGTGAGAGAGAGAGATAGGCAGAGAGAGAGAGAGAGATAGGCAGAGGGAGAGAGAGAGATAGGCGGAAGGAGAGAGAGAGAGAGAGAGACAGGCGGAGAGAGAGAGAGAGAGATAGGCGGAGTGAGAGAGAGAGAGATAGGCGGAGTGAGAGAGTGAGAAAGATAGGTGGAGGGAGAGAGAGAGAGATAGGTGGAGGGAGAGAGAGATCGGCGGAGGGAGAGAGAGAGAGAGAGAGAGCGAGATAGGTGGAGGGAGAGAGAAAGAGAGAGATAGGCAGAGGGAGAGAGAGAGAGAGAAAGGCGGAGGGATAGAGAGAGAGAGAGAGACAGGCGGAGGGAGAGAGAGAGAGAGAGAAAGAGACAGGCGGAGGGAGAGAGAGAGATAGGCGGAAGGAGAGAGAGAGTGAGAGAGAGAGATAGGCGAGGGAGAGAGTGAGAGAGAGGGAGATAGGCGGAGGGAGAGAGAGATAGGAGGAGGGTGAGAGAGATAGGTGGAGGGAGAGAGAGAGAGATAGGTGGAGGGAGAGAGAGATTGGCGGTGGGAGAGAGAGAGAGAGAGAGAGAGAGAGAGAGAGGCCGTGGGAGAGTGAGAGAGATAGACGAAGAGGGAGTGAGAGAGAGATAGGCGGAGGGAGAGAGAGAGAGCGAGATAGGTGGAGGGAGAGAGAAAGAGAGAGATAGGCAGAGGGAGAGAGAGAGAGAGATAGGCGGAGGGACAGAGAGAGAGAGAGAGACAGGCGGAGGGAGAGAGAGAGAGAGAAAGAGATAGGCGGAGGGAGAGAGAGAGATAGGCGGAAGGAGAGAGAGAGTGAGAGAGAGAGATAGGCGAGGGAGAGAGTGAGAGAGAGGGAGATAGGCGGAGGGAGAGAGAGAGATAAGAGGAGGGTGAGAGAGATAGGTGGAGGGAGAGAGAGAGATGGGTGGAGGGAGAGAGAGAGAGAAAGGCGGAGGGAGAGAGAGAGAGAGAGAGAGAGATAGAGAGAGATAGGCAGAGAGAGAGAGAGAGAAAGATAGGCGGAGAGAGAGAGATAGGCGGAGGGAGAGAGACAGAGATGTAGGCGGAGAGAGAGAGATAGGTGGAGAGAGAGAGAGAGATAGGTGGAGTGAGAGAGCGAGAGAGATAGACGAAGGGGGAGAGAGAGAGAGAGAGAGAGATAGGCGGATGGAGAGAGCGAGAGAGAGAGATTGCGGAGTGAGAGAGAGAGATAGGCAGAGGGAGAGAGGGAGAGAGATAGGCGGAATGAGAGAGAGAGTGAGAGAGAGATCGGCGGAGGGACAGAGAGAGATAGGCAGAGGGAGAGAGAGAGAGATAGATAGGCGGAGAGAGAGAGAGAGAGATAGGCGTAGTGGGAGAGAGAGAGATAGGTGGAGGGAGAGATAGAGAGAGATAGGCGGAGGGAGAGAGAGAGATAGGCGGAAGGAGACAGAGAGTGAGAGAGAGAGATCGGCGGAGGGAGAGACAGAAAGAGAGAGAGAGATAGGCGGTGGGAGAGAGAGAGAGATAGACGAAGGGGGAGAGAGATAGAGATAGGCGGAGGGAGAGGGAGTGAGAGAGAGAGCGAGATAGGTGCAGGAAGAGAGAGAGAGAGAGATAGGCGGAGGGAGAGAGAGAGAGATAGGCGGACAGAGAGATAGAGATAGGCGGAGTGAGAGAGAGAGAGAGAGAGATAGGCAGAAAGAGAGACAGAGTGAGAGAGGATCGGCGCAGGGAGAGAGAGAGATAGGCGGAGTGAGAGAGAAAGAGAGATAGGCGGAGGGAGAGAGAGAGAGATAGGTGGAGGGAGAGAGAGATAGGCAGAGGGAGAGAGAGATAGGTGGAAGGAGAGAGAGAGAGTGAGAGAGAGAGATCGGTGGAGGGAGAGAGAGCAAGAGAGAGAGAGAGATCGGCGGAGGGAGAGACAGAAAGAGAGAGAGAGATAGGCGGTGGGAGAGAGAGAGAGATAGACGAAGGGGGAGAGAGATAGAGATAGGCGGAGGGAGAGGGAGTGAGAGAGAGCGAGATAGGTGCAGGAAGAGAGAGAGAGAGAGATAGGCGGAGGGAGAGAGAGAGAGATAGGCGGACAGAGAGATAGAGATAGGCGGAGTGAGAGAGAGAGAGAGAGAGATAGGCAGAAAGAGAGACAGAGTGAGAGAGGATCGGCGCAGGGAGAGAGAGAGATAGGTGGAGGGAGAGAGAGATAGGCAGAGGGAGAGAGAGATAGGTGGAAGGAGAGAGAGAGAGTGAGAGAGAGAGATCGGTGGAGGGAGAGAGAGCAAGAGAGAGAGAGAGATAGGCGGTGGGAGAGAGAGAGAGATAGACGAAGGGGGAGAGAGAGAGAGAGATAGGCGGAGGGAGAGAGAGAGATAGGCGGAGAGAGAGAGAGATTTAGGCAGAGGAAGAGAGAGAGAGATATGTGGAGGGAGAGAGAGATAGGCGGTGGGAGAGAGAGAGATAGGTGGAGGGAGAGAGAGAGATAGGTGGAGGGAGAGAGAGAGCGGCGGAGTGAGAGAGAGAGCGGCGGAGTGAGAGAGAGAGACGGAGGGAGAGAGAGAGATAGGCGGAGTGAGAGAGAGAGATAAGCAGAGGGAGAGAGAGAGAGAGAGGGATAGGCAGAGGGGGGGAGAGAGAGAGAGAGAGATAGGCGGAGGGAGAGAGGGAGAGGCAGAGTGAGAGAGAGAGAGAGGCAGAGAGAGAGTGATAGGCAGAGAGAGAGAGAGATAGGCAGAGAGAGAGAGAGAGTGAGAGGCAGAGAGAGAGTCGGAGAGAGAGAGAGATAGGCGGAGGGAGAGAGAGAGAGATAGGCGGAAGGAGAGAGAGAGTGAGAGAGAGATCGGCGGAGGGAGAGAGAGAGATAGGCAGAGGGAGAGAGAGAGAGAGAGATAGGCGGAGGGAGAGAGAGATAGGCGGAAGGAGAGAGTGAGTGAGAGAGAGAGGTCGGCGGAGGGAGAGAGAGAAAGAGTGAGAGAGAGATAGGCGGTGGGAGAGAGAGAGAGATAGACGAAGGGGGAGAGAGCGAGAGATAGGCGGAGTGAGAGATCGAAAGAGATAGGCAGAGAGAGAGAGATAGGCGGAGTGAGAGAAAGAGAGAAAGAGATAGGCGGAGGGAGAGAGAGTGATGGGGGTAAGGAGAGAGAGAGTGAGAGAGAGAGATCGGCGGAGGCAGAGAGAGAAAGAGAGAGAGAGATAGGCGGTGGGAGAGAGAGAGATGGAAGAAGGGGGAGAGAGAGAGAGAGATAGGCGGAGGGAGAAAGAGAGAGAGAGAGCGAGACAGGTGGAGGAAGAGAGAGAGAGAGAGAGATAGGCGGAGGGAGAGAGAGAGAGAGATAGGCGGAGAGAGAGAGATAGGCGGAGTGAGAGAGAGAGAGATAGGCGGAGGGAGAGAGAGAGAGAGATAGGCGGAGAGAGAGAGATAGGCGGACGGAGAGAGAGAGAGATAGGTGGAGGGAGAGAGAGAGATAGGCGGAGGGAGAGAGAGAGAGAGATAGGCGGAGAGAGAGAGATAGGCGGACGGAGAGAGAGAGAGATAGGTGGAGGGAGAGAGAGAGATAGGCGAAGGTAGAGAGAGAGATAGGCGGAAGGAGAGAGAGAGTGAGAGATAGAAATCGGCGGAGGGAGGAAGAGAAAGAGAGAGAGAGAGATAGGCGGTGGAAGAGAAAGAGATAGGCGAAGGGGGAGAGAGATAGAGATCGGTGGAGGGAGAGAGAGAGAGAGATAGGCGGAGGGAGAGAGAGAGGGATAGGCAGAGGGGGAGAGAGAGAGAGAGATAGGCGGAGGGAGAGAGAGAGAGGCAGAGTGAGAGAGAGAGATAGGCAGAGAGAGAGAGAGTGATAGGCAGAGAGAGAGAGAGAGATAGGCAGAGAGAGAGAGTGAGAGGCCGAGAGAGAGGCGGAGAGAGAGAGAGATAGGCGGAGGGAGAGAGAGAGAGATAGGCGGAAGGAGAGAGAGAGTGAGAGAGAGATCGGCGGAGGGAGAGAGAGAGATAGGCAGAGGGAGAGAGAGAGCGAGAGAGATAGGCGGAGAGAGCGAGAGAGATCGGCGGAGTGAGAGAGAGAGAGATAGGCGGAGTGAGAGAGAGAGATAGGTGTAGGGAGAGAGAGATAGGCGGAGGGAGAGAGAGAGAGATAGGCGGAGGGAGAGAGAGAGATAGGCGGAGGGAGAGAGAGAGATAGGCGGAGGGAGAGAGAGAGATAGGTGGAGGGAGAGAGAGATAGGCGGAGGGAGAGAGAGAGATAGGCGGAAGGAGAGAGAGAGTGACAGAGAGAGATCGGCGGAGGGAGAGAGAGAGGCGGAGAGAGAGAGAGATAGGCGGAGGGAGCGAGAGAGATAGGCGGAAGGAGAGTGAGAGTGACAGAGAGAGATCGGCGGAGGGAGAGAGAGAGGCGGAGGGAGAGAGAGAGATAGGCGGAGGGAGAGAGAGAGATAGGCGGAAGGAGAGAGAGAGTGACAGAGAGAGATCGGCGGAGGGAGAGAGAGAGGCGGAGGCAGAGAGTGAGATAGGTAGAGGGAGAGAGAGAGATAGGTGGAGGGAGAGAGAGAGATAGGTAGACGGAGAGAGAGAGAGATAGGTGGAGGGAGAGAGAGAGCGATAGGCAGAGGGAGAGGGAGAGAGAGATGGAGAGAGATAGGCGGAGAGAGAGAGGGAGAGAGATGGAGAGAGATAGGCGGAGAGAGAGGGAGAGAGAGAGAGAGATAGGCGGAGGGAGAGAGAGAGGCAGAGAGAGAGAGATAGGCGGAGAGAGAGAGAGAGAGAGAGATAGACGGAGGGAGAGAGAGAGAGAGAGATAGGCGGAAGGAGAGAGAGAATGAGAGAGAAATCGGTGGAGGGAGAGAGAGAGATACGCAGAGGGAGAGAGAGAGAGATAGGTGGAGTGAGAGAGAGAGAGATAGGCGGAGGGAGAGAGAGAGACAGGCGGAGTGAGAGAGAGAGAGATAGGCAGAGGGAGAGAGAGAGAGGGATAGGCAGAGGGGGAGAGAGAGAGAGAGATAGGTGGAAGGAGAGAGAGAGTGAGAGAGAAATCGGTGGAGGGAGAGAGACAGATAGGCAGAGGGAGAGAGAGAGAGAGAGACAGGCGGAGAGAGAGAGATAGGCGGAGTGAGAGAGAGAGAGATAGGCGGAGTGAGAGAGTGAGAAAGATAGGTGGAGGGAGAGAGAGAGATAGGTAGAGGGAGAGTGAGAGATAGGTGGAGGGAGAGAGAGAGATAGGTAGACGGAGAGAGAGAGATAGGTGGAGGGAGAGAGAGAGCGATAGGCAGAGGGAGAGGGAGAGAGAGAGTGAGAGAGATAGGCAGAGGGAGAGAGAGATAGGCAGAGAGAGAGAGAGGGATAGGCGGAGGGAGAGAGAGATAGAGAGAGAGAGATAGGCGGAGGGTGAGAGAGAGAGATAGGCGGAGGGAGAGAGAGAGATAGGTGGAGGGAGAGAGAGAGATAGGCGGAGTGAGAGAGAGAGAGATAGGTGGAGGAAGAGAGAGAGAGGGATAGGCAGGGGGGGAGAGAGAGAAAGAGAGATAGGCGGAGGGAGAGAGAGAGGCAGAGAGAGAGAGAGGCAGAGAGAGAGAGATAGGCGGAGAGAGAGAGATACGCAGAGGGAGAGAGAGAGAGATAGGCGGAGTGAGAGAGAGAGAGATAGGCGGAGGGAGAGAGAGAGAGAGACAGGCGGAGTGAGAGAGAGAGAGAGATAGGCGGAGGGAGAGAGAGAGGGATAGGCAGAGGGGGAGAGAGAGAGAGAGATAGGCAGAGGGAGAGAGAGACAGGCAGAGTGAGAGAGAGAGATAGGCAGAGAGAGAGAGAGAGATAGGCAGAGGGAGAGAGAGAGATAGGCGGAAGGAGAGAGAGAGAGAGAGAGACAGGCGGAGAGAGAGAGAGAGAGATAGGCGGAGTGAGAGAGAGAGAGATAGGCGGAGTGAGAGAGTGAGAAAGATAGGTGGAGGGAGAGAGAGAGAGATAGGTGGAGGGAGAGAGAGATCGGCGGTGGGAGAGAGAGAGAGAGAGAGAGAGAGAGAGAGAGACAGGCCGTGGGAGAGTGAGAGAGATAGACGAAGAGGGAGTGAGAGAGAGATAGGCGGAAGGAGAGAGAGAGTGAGAGAGAGAGATAGGCGAGGGAGAGAGTGAGAGAGAGGGAGATAGGCGGAGGGAGAGAGAGAGATAAGAGGAGGTTGAGAGAGATAGATGGAGGGAGAGAGAGAGATGGGTGGAGGGAGAGAGAGAGAGAAAGGCGGAGGGAGAGAGAGAGAGAGAGAGAGAGATAGAGAGAGATAGGCAGAGAGAGAGAGAGAGAAAGATAGGCGGAGAGAGAGAGATAGGCGGACGGAGAGAGACAGAGATGTAGGCGGAGAGAGAGAGATAGGTGGAGAGAGAGAGAGAGATAGGTGGAGTGAGAGAGCGAGAGAGATAGACGAAGGGGGAGAGAGAGAGAGAGAGAGATAGGCGGATGGAGAGAGCGAGAGAGAGAGATTGCGGAGTGAGAGAGAGAGATAGGCAGAGGGAGAGAGGGAGAGAGATAGGCGGAATGAGAGAGAGAGTGAGAGAGAGATCGGCGGAGGGACAGAGAGAGATAGGCAGAGGGAGAGAGAGAGAGATAGATAGGCGGAGAGAGAGAGAGAGAGATAGGCGTAGTGGGAGAGAGAGAGATAGGTGGAGGGAGAGATAGAGAGAGATAGGCGGAGGGAGAGAGAGAGATAGGCGGAAGGAGACAGAGAGTGAGAGAGAGAGATCGGCGGAGGGAGAGACAGAAAGAGAGAGAGAGATAGGCGGTGGGAGAGAGAGAGAGATAGACGAAGGGGGAGAGAGATAGAGATAGGCGGAGGGAGAGGGAGTGAGAGAGAGAGCGAGATAGGTGCAGGAAGAGAGAGAGAGAGAGATAGGCGGAGGGAGAGAGAGAGAGATAGGCGGACAGAGAGATAGAGATAGGCGGAGTGAGAGAGAGAGAGAGAGAGATAGGCAGAAAGAGAGACAGAGTGAGAGAGGATCGGCGCAGGGAGAGAGAGAGATAGGCGGAGTGAGAGAGAAAGAGAGATAGGCGGAGGGAGAGAGAGAGAGATAGGTGGAGGGAGAGAGAGATAGGCAGAGGGAGAGAGAGATAGGTGGAAGGAGAGAGAGAGAGTGAGAGAGAGAGATCGGTGGAGGGAGAGAGAGCAAGAGAGAGAGAGAGATAGGCGGTGGGAGAGAGAGAGAGATAGACGAAGGGGGAGAGAGAGAGAGAGATAGGCGGAGGGAGAGAGAGAGATAGGCGGAGAGAGAGAGAGATTTAGGCAGAGGGAGAGAGAGAGAGATATGTGGAGGGAGAGAGAGATAGGCGGAGGGAGAGAGAGATAGGCGGAAGGAGAGAGAAAGTGAGAGAGAGAGATCGGCTGAGGGAGAGAGACAAAGAGAGAGAGAGAGATAGGCGGTGGGAGAGAGAGAGATAGGTGGAGGGAGAGAGAGAGATAGGTGGAGGGAGAGAGAGAGAGCGGCGGAGTGAGAGAGAGAGCGGCGGAGTGAGAGAGAGAGAGAGACGGAGGGAGAGAGAGAGATAGGCGGAGTGAGAGAGAGAGATAAGCAGAGGGAGAGAGAGAGAGAGAGGGATAGGCAGAGGGGGGGAGAGAGAGAGAGAGAGATAGGCGGAGGGAGAGAGGGAGAGGCAGAGTGAGAGAGAGAGAGAGGCAGAGAGAGAGTGATAGGCAGAGAGAGAGAGAGAGAGATAGGCAGAGAGAGAGAGAGAGTGAGAGGCAGAGAGAGAGTCGGAGAGAGAGAGAGATAGGCGGAGGGAGAGAGAGAGAGATAGGCGGAAGGAGAGAGAGAGTGAGAGAGAGATCGGCGGAGGGAGAGAGAGAGATAGGCAGAGGGAGAGAGAGAGAGAGAGATAGGCGGAGGGAGAGAGAGATAGGCGGAAGGAGAGAGTGAGTGAGAGAGAGAGGTCGGCGGAGGGAGAGAGAGAAAGAGTGAGAGAGAGATAGGCGGTGGGAGAGAGAGAGAGATAGACGAAGGGGGAGAGAGCGAGAGATAGGCGGAGTGAGAGATCGAAAGAGATAGGCAGAGAGAGAGAGATAGGCGGAGTGAGAGAAAGAGAGAAAGAGATAGGCGGAGGGAGAGAGAGTGATGGGGGTAAGGAGAGAGAGAGTGAGAGAGAGAGATCGGCGGAGGCAGAGAGAGAAAGAGAGAGAGAGATAGGCGGTGGGAGAGAGAGAGATGGAAGAAGGGGGAGAGAGAGAGAGAGATAGGCGGAGGGAGAAAGAGAGAGAGAGAGCGAGACAGGTGGAGGAAGAGAGAGAGAGAGAGAGATAGGCGGAGGGAGAGAGAGAGAGAGATAGGCGGAGAGAGAGAGATAGGCGGAGTGAGAGAGAGAGAGATAGGCGGAGTGAGAGAGAGAGAGATAGGCGGAGAGAGAGAGATAGGCGGACGGAGAGAGAGAGAGATAGGTGGAGGGAGAGAGAGAGATAGGCGGAGGGAGAGAGAGAGAGAGATAGGCGGAGGAAGAGAGAGAGAGATAGGTGGAGGGAGAGAGAGATAGGCGAAGGTAGAGAGAGAGATAGGCGGAAGGAGAGAGAGAGTGAGAGATAGAAATCGGCGGAGGGAGGAAGAGAAAGAGAGAGAGAGAGATAGGCGGTGGAAGAGAAAGAGATAGGCGAAGGGGGAGAGAGATAGAGATCGGTGGAGGGAGAGAGAGAGAGAGAGAACGAGATAGGTGGAGGGAGAGAGAGAGAGATAGGCAGAGGGAGAGAGAGATAGGCGGAGGGAGAGAGAGAGACAGGCAGAGGGAGAGAGAGAGAGAAAGCGATAGGCGGAGGGAGAGAGAGAGATAGGCGGAAGGAGAGAGAGAGATCGGCGGAGGGAGAGAGACAGAGATAGGTGAGGGAGAGAGTGAGAGAGAGGGAGATAGGCGGAGGGAGAGAGAGAGATTGGTGGAGGGAGAGAGAGATAGGTGGAGGGAGAGAGAGAGATAGGTGGAGGGAGAGAGAGAGAGAAAGGCAGAGGGAGAGAGAGAGAGAGATAGAGAGAGATAGGCGGAGAAGGAGAGAGAAAGAGAAAGATAGGCGGAGAGAGAGATAGGCGGAGGGAGAGAGATAGGTGGAGAGAGAGAGAGATAGGCGGATGGAGAGAGCGAGAGAGAGAGATTGCGGAGGGAGAAAGAGATAGATAGGCGGAGGGAGAGAGAGAGAGAGAGATAGGCGGAAAGAGAGACAGAGTGAGAGAAAGATCGGCGCAGGGAGAGAGAGATAGGCGGAGTGAGAGAGAAAGAGAGATAGGCGGAGGGAGAGAGAGAGAGATAGGTGGAGGGAGAGAGAGATAGGCGGAGGGAGAGAGAGAGATAGGTGGAAGGAGAGAGAGAGAGTGAGAGAGAGAGATCGGTGGAGGGAGAGAGAGAAAGAGAGAGAGAGAGAGAGGCGGTGGGAGAGAGAGAGAGATAGACGAAGGGGGAGAGAGAGAGAGTGATAGGCGGAGGGAGAGAGAGAGAGTGATAGGCAGAGAGAGAGAGATTTAGGCGGAGGGAGAGAGAGAGAGATAGGCGGAGTGAGAGAGTGAGAGAGATAGGCGGAGGGAGAGAGAGAGAGATAGGTGGAGGGAGAGAGAGATAGGTGGAGGGAGAGAGAGATAGGCAGAAGGACAGAGAAAGTGAGAGAGAGAGATCGGCGGAGGGAGAGAGAGAAAGAGAGAGAGAGAGATAGGCGGTGGGAGAGAGAGAGAGATAGACGAAGGGGGAGAGAGAGAGAGATAGGCGGAGGGAGAGAGAGAGGGATAGGCAGAGGGGGAGAGAGAGAGAGAGATAGGCAGAGGGAGAGAGAGACAGGCAGAGGGAGAGAGAGAGATAGGCAGAGAGAGAGAGAGAGATAGGCAGAGGGAGAGAGAGAGATAGGCGGAAGGAGAGAGAGAGAGAGAGAGACAGGCGGAGAGAGAGAGAGAGAGATAGGCGGAGTGAGAGAGAGAGAGATAGGCGGAGTGAGAGAGTGAGAAAGATAGGTGGTGGGAGAGAGAGAGAGATAGGTGGAGGGAGAGAGAGATCGGCGGAGGAGAGAGAGAGAGAGAGAGAGAGAGAGAGAGAGACAGGCCGTGGGAGAGTGAGAGAGATAGACGAAGAGGGAGTGAGAGAGAGATAGGCGGAGGGAGAGAGAGAGAGCGAGATAGGTGGAGGGAGAGAGAAAGAGAGAGATAGGCAGAGGGAGAGAGAGAGAGAGAAAGGCGGAGGGACAGAGAGAGAGAGAGAGACAGGCGGAGGGAGAGAGAGAGAGAGAGAAAGAGACAGGCGGAGGGAGAGAGAGAGATAGGCGGAAGGAGAGAGAGAGTGAGAGAGAGAGATAGGCGAGGGAGAGAGTGAGAGAGAGGGAGATAGGCGGAGGGAGAGAGAGATAGGAGGAGGGTGAGAGAGATAGGTGGAGGGAGAGAGAGAGAGATAGGTGGAGGGAGAGAGAGATCGGCGGTGGGAGAGAGAGAGAGAGAGAGAGAGAGAGAGAGACAGGCCGTGGGAGAGTGAGAGAGATAGACGAAGAGGGAGTGAGAGAGAGATAGGCGGAAGGAGAGAGAGAGTGAGAGAGAGAGATAGGCGAGGGAGAGAGTGAGAGAGAGGGAGATAGGCGGAGGGAGAGAGAGAGATAAGAGGAGGGTGAGAGAGATAGGTGGAGGGAGAGAGAGAGATGGGTGGAGGGAGAGAGAGAGAGAAAGGCGGAGGGAGAGAGAGAGAGAGAGAGAGATAGAGAGAGATAGGCAGAGAGAGAGAGAGAGAAAGATAGGCGGAGAGAGAGAGATAGGCGGACGGAGAGAGACAGAGATGTAGGCGGAGAGAGAGAGATAGGTGGAGAGAGAGAGAGAGATAGGTGGAGTGAGAGAGCGAGAGAGATAGACGAAGGGGGAGAGAGAGAGAGATAGGCGGATGGAGAGAGCGAGAGAGAGAGATTGCGGAGTGAGAGAGAGAGATAGGCAGAGGGAGAGAGGGAGAGAGATAGGCGGAATGAGAGAGAGAGTGAGAGAGAGATCGGCGGAGGGACAGAGAGAGATAGGCAGAGGGAGAGAGAGAGAGATAGATAGGCGGAGAGAGAGAGAGAGAGATAGGCGTAGTGGGAGAGAGAGAGATAGGTGGAGGGAGAGATAGAGAGAGATAGGCGGAGGGAGAGAGAGAGATAGGCGGAAGGAGACAGAGAGTGAGAGAGAGAGATCGGCGGAGGGAGAGACAGAAAGAGAGAGAGAGATAGGCGGTGGGAGAGAGAGAGAGATAGACGAAGGGGGAGAGAGATAGAGATAGGCGGAGGGAGAGGGAGTGAGAGAGAGAGCGAGATAGGTGCAGGAAGAGAGAGAGAGAGAGATAGGCGGAGGGAGAGAGAGAGAGATAGGCGGACAGAGAGATAGAGATAGGCGGAGTGAGAGAGAGAGAGAGAGAGATAGGCAGAAAGAGAGACAGAGTGAGAGAGGATCGGCGCAGGGAGAGAGAGAGATAGGCGGAGTGAGAGAGAAAGAGAGATAGGCGGAGGGAGAGAGAGATAGGTGGAAGGAGAGAGAGAGAGTGAGAGAGAGAGATCGGTGGAGGGAGAGAGAGCAAGAGAGAGAGAGAGATAGGCGGTGGGAGAGAGAGAGAGATAGACGAAGGGGGAGAGAGAGAGAGAGAGATAGGCGGAGGGAGAGAGAGAGATAGGCGGAGAGAGAGAGAGATTTAGGCAGAGGGAGAGAGAGAGAGATATGTGGAGGGAGAGAGAGATAGGCGGAGGGAGAGAGAGATAGGCGGAAGGAGAGAGAAAGTGAGAGAGAGAGATCGGCTGAGGGAGAGAGACAAAGAGAGAGAGAGAGATAGGCGGTGGGAGAGAGAGAGATAGGTGGAGGGAGAGAGAGAGATAGGTGGAGGGAGAGAGAGAGAGCGGCGGAGTGAGAGAGAGAGCGGCGGAGTGAGAGAGAGAGAGACGGAGGGAGAGAGAGAGATAGGCGGAGTGAGAGAGAGAGATAAGCAGAGGGAGAGAGAGAGAGAGAGGGATAGGCAGAGGGGGGGAGAGAGAGAGAGAGAGATAGGTGGAGGGAGAGAGGGAGAGGCAGAGTGAGAGAGAGAGAGAGGCAGAGAGAGAGTGATAGGCAGAGAGAGAGAGAGAGAGATAGGCAGAGAGAGAGAGAGAGTGAGAGGCAGAGAGAGAGTCGGAGAGAGAGAGAGATAGGCGGAGGGAGAGAGAGAGAGATAGGCGGAAGGAGAGAGAGAGTGAGAGAGAGATCGGCGGAGGGAGAGAGAGAGATAGGCAGAGGGAGAGAGAGAGAGAGAGATAGGCGGAGGGAGAGAGAGATAGGCGGAAGGAGAGAGTGAGTGAGAGAGAGAGGTCGGCGGAGGGAGAGAGAGAAAGAGTGAGAGAGAGATAGGCGGTGGGAGAGAGAGAGAGATAGACGAAGGGGGAGAGAGCGAGAGATAGGCGGAGTGAGAGATCGAAAGAGATAGGCAGAGAGAGAGAGATAGGCGGAGTGAGAGAAAGAGAGAAAGAGATAGGCGGAGGGAGAGAGAGTGATGGGGGTAAGGAGAGAGAGAGTGAGAGAGAGAGATCGGCGGAGGCAGAGAGAGAAAGAGAGAGAGAGATAGGCGGTGGGAGAGAGAGAGATGGAAGAAGGGGGAGAGAGAGAGAGAGATAGGCGGAGGGAGAAAGAGAGAGAGAGAGCGAGACAGGTGGAGGAAGAGAGAGAGAGAGAGAGATAGGCGGAGGGAGAGAGAGAGAGAGATAGGCGGAGAGAGAGAGATAGGCGGAGTGAGAGAGAGAGAGATAGGCGGAGTGAGAGAGAGAGAGATAGGCGGAGAGAGAGAGATAGGCGGACGGAGAGAGAGAGAGATAGGTGGAGGGAGAGAGAGAGATAGGCGGAGGGAGAGAGAGAGAGAGATAGGCGGAGGTAGAGAGAGAGAGATAGGTGGAGGGAGAGAGAGATAGGCGAAGGTAGAGAGAGAGATAGGCGGAAGGAGAGAGAGAGTGAGAGATAGAAATCGGCGGAGGGAGGAAGAGAAAGAGAGAGAGAGAGATAGGCGGTGGAAGAGAAAGAGATAGGCGAAGGGGGAGAGAGATAGAGATCGGTGGAGGGAGAGAGAGAGAGAGAGAGCGAGATAGGTGGAGGGAGAGAGAGAGAGATAGGCAGAGGGAGAGAGAGATAGGCGGAGGGAGAGAGAGAGACAGGCAGAGGGAGAGAGAGAGAGAAAGCGATAGGCGGAGGGAGAGAGAGAGATAGGCGGAAGGAGAGAGAGAGATCGGCGGAGGGAGAGAGACAGAGATAGGTGAGGGAGAGAGTGAGAGAGAGGGAGATAGGCGGAGGGAGAGAGAGAGATTGGTGGAGGGAGAGAGAGATAGGTGGAGGGAGAGAGAGAGATAGGTGGAGGGAGAGAGAGAGAGAAAGGCAGAGGGAGAGAGAGAGAGAGATAGAGAGAGATAGGCGGAGAAGGAGAGAGAAAGAGAAAGATAGGCGGAGAGAGAGATAGGCGGAGGGAGAGAGATAGGTGGAGAGAGAGAGAGATAGGCGGATGGAGAGAGCGAGAGAGAGAGATTGCGGAGGGAGAAAGAGATAGATAGGCGGAGGGAGAGAGAGAGAGAGAGATAGGCGGAAAGAGAGACAGAGTGAGAGAAAGATCGACGCAGGGTGAGAGAGATAGGTGGAGTGAGAGAGAAAGAGAGATAGGCGGAGGGAGAGAGAGAGAGATAGGTGGAGGGAGAGAGAGATAGGCGGAGGGAGAGAGAGAGATAGGTGGAAGGAGAGAGAGAGAGTGAGAGAGAGAGATCGGTGGAGGGAGAGAGAGAAAGAGAGAGAGAGAGAGAGGCGGTGGGAGAGAGAGAGAGATAGACGAAGGGGGAGAGAGAGAGAGAGATAGGCGGAGGGAGAGAGAGAGAGTGATAGGCAGAGAGAGAGAGATTTAGGCGGAGGGAGAGAGAGAGAGATAGGCGGAGTGAGAGAGTGAGAGAGATAGGCGGAGGGAGAGAGAGAGAGATAGGTGGAGGGAGAGAGAGATAGGTGGAGGGAGAGAGAGATAGGCAGAAGGACAGAGAAAGTGAGAGAGAGAGATCGGCAGAGGGAGAGAGAGAAAGAGAGAGAGAGAGATAGGCGGTGGGAGAGAGAGAGAGATAGACGAAGGGGGAGAGAGAGAGAGATAGGCGGAGGGAGAGAGAGAGAGAGAGAGCGAGATAGGTGGAGGGAGAGAGAGAGATAGGCGGAGGGAGAGAGCGAGAGAGATAGGCAGAGAGAGAGAGATAGGCGGAGTGAGAGAGAGACAGAAAGAGATAGGCGGAGGGAGAGAGAGTGATAGGCGGAAGGAGAGAGAAAGTGAGAGAGAGAGATCGGCGGAGGGAGAGAGAGAAAGAGAGAGAGAGAGATAGGCGGTGGGAGAGAGAGAGATAGACGAAGGGGGAGAGAGAGAGAGAGATAGGCGGAGGGAGAGAGAGAGAGAGAGAGCGAGACAGGTGGAGGAAGAGAGAGAGAGAGAGATAGGCGGAGAGAGAGAGAGATAGGCGGAGTGAGAGAGTGAGAGAGATAGGCGGAGGGAGAGAGAGAGAGATAGGTGGAGGGAGAGAGATTGGCGGAGGGAGAGAGAGATAGGCGGAAGGAGAGAGAAAGTGAGAGAGAGAGATCGGCGGAGGGAGAGAGAGAAAGAGAGAGAGAGAGATAGGCGGTGGGAGAGAGAGAGATAGACGAAGGGGAGAGAGAGAGAGAGATAGGCGGAGGGAGAGAGAGAGAGAGAGAGCGAGACAGGTGGAGGAAGAGAGAGAGAGAGAGATAGGCGGAGAGAGAGAGAGATAGGCGGAGTGAGAGAGTGAGAGAGATAGGCGGAGGGAGAGAGAGAGAGGTAGGTGGAGGGAGAGAGATTGGCGGAGGGAGAGAGAGATAGGCGGAAGGAGAGAGAAAGTGAGAGAGAGAGATCGGCGGAGGGAGAGAGAGAGAAAGAGAGAGAGAGAGATAGGCGGTGGGAGAGAAAGAGAGATAGACGAAGGGGGAGAGAGAGAGATATAGGCGGAGTGAGAGAGCGAGAGAGATAGGCAGAGAGAGAGAGATAGGCGGAGTGAGAGAGGGAGATAAAGAGATAGGCGGAGGGAGAGAGAGAGATAGGCGGAAGGAGACAGAGAGTGAGAGAGAGAGATCGGCGGAGGGAGAGAGAGAAAGAGAGAGAGAGATAGGCGGTGGGAGAGAGAGAGAGATAGACGAAGGGGGAGAGAGATAGAGATAGGCGGAGGGAGAGGGAGTGAGAGAGAGAGGCGGAAAGAGAGACAGAGTGAGAGAGATCGGCGCAGGGAGAGAGAGAGATAGGCGGAGTGAGAGAGAAAGAGAGATAGGCGGAGGGAGAGAGAGAGAGATAGGTGGAGGGAGAGAGAGATAGGCGGAGGGAGAGAGAGAGATAGGTGGAAGGAGCGAGAGAGAGTGAGAGAGAGAGATCGGTGGAGGGAGAGAGAGAAAGAGAGAGAGAGAGAGATAGACGAAGGGGGAGAGAGAGAGAGATAGGTGGAGGGAGAGAGAGAGAGAGAGCGAGATAGGTGGAGGGAGAGAGAGAGAGATAGGCGGAGTGAGAGAGCGAGAGAGATAGGCAGAGAGAGAGAGATAGGCGGAGTGAGAGAGAGAGAGAAAGAGATTGGCGGAGGGAGAGAGAAAGAGAGATAGGCGGAGGGAGAGAGAGAGAGATAGGTGGAGGGAGAGAGAGATAGGCGGAGGGAGAGAGAGAGATAGGTGGAAGGAGCGAGAGAGAGTGAGAGAGAGAGATCGGTGGAGGGAGAGAGAGAAAGAGAGAGAGAGAGAGATAGACGAAGGGGGAGAGAGAGAGAGATAGGTGGAGGGAGAGAGAGAGAGAGAGCGAGATAGGTGGAGGGAGAGAGAGAGAGATAGGCGGAGTGAGAGAGCGAGAGAGATAGGCAGAGAGAGAGAGATAGGCGGAGTGAGAGAGAGAGAGAAAGAGATAGGCGGAGGGAGAGAGAGTGATAGGCGGAAGGAGAGAGAGAGTGAGAGAGAGAGAGCGAGACAGGTGGAGGAAGAGAGAGAGAGAGAGATAGGCGGAGAGAGAGAGAGATAGGCGGAGGGAGAGAGAGAGAGAGAGAGAGCGAGACAGGTGGAGGAAGAGAGAGAGAGAGAGATAGGCGGAGAGAGAGAGAGATAGGCGGAGGGAGAGAGAGAGAGATAGGTGGAGGGAGAGAGAGATAGGCGGAGGGAGAGAGAGATAGGCGGAAGGAGAGAGAAAGTGAGAGAGAGAGATCGGCGGAGGGAGAGAGAGAAAGAGAGAGAGAGAGATAGGCGGTGGGAGAGAAAGAGAGATAGACGAAGGGGGAGAGAGAGAGAGATAGGCGGAGGGAGAGAGAGAGAGAGCGAGATAGGTGGAGGGAGAGAGAGAGATAGGCAGAGGGAGAGATAGGCGGAGTGAGAGAGAGAGAGAAAGAGATAGGCGGAGGGAGAGAGAGAGAGTGATAGGCGGAAGGAGAGAGAGTGTGAGAGAGAGAGATCAGCGGAGGGAGAGAGAGAAAGACAGAGAGAGATAGGCGGTGGGAGAGAGAGAGAGATAGACGAAGGGGGAGAGAGATAGAGATAGGCGGAGGGAGAGAGAGTGAGAGAGAGAGAGATATGTGGAGGAAGAGAGAGAGAGAGAGATAGGCGGACAGAGAGATAGAGATAGGCAGAGTGAGAGAGAGAGAGATAGGCGGAGTGAGAGAGCGAGAGAGATAGGCGGAGGGAGAGAGAGAGAGAGATAGGTGGAGGGAGATAGAGAGAGAGATAGGCGGAGGTAGAGAGAGAGAGATAGGTGGAGGAAGAGAGAGATAGGCGGAGGGAGAGAGAGAGATAGCGGAAGGAGAGAGAGAGTGAGAGAGAGAGATCGGTGGAGGGAGGGAGAGAAAGAGAGAGAGAGAGATAGGCGGTGGGAGAGAGAGAGATATAGATGAAGGGGGAGAGA